>NC_064850.1:103051982-103229482 GCF_024139225.1 Suncus etruscus | reverse complement strand
ACCAGGTGCTTACTGATGAATAAACAGGGTGATTGCATTCTTTTGTTGAAGTAAAATGGCTTGTGCTGCAAGAAAGATGCTTGTATCTTGACCTTTGGCCATGTTTGTGAATGTATTCTATGGCAGCTTACAAGTAGTCTTGATGGAGAGGAAAGTATTTTAAATTTTGCTACTATTTAAAAATCATCCTTTATAGAAATTATACAAATTTAATTGCCACCAATAATGTATGAGAATGCCCATTTCCTATGCTTTTGTCCACATTGCATATCTTAATTTTTATCTTAGCCAAGTTGACAGGTGAATAAGTACTATACTGATGATATAATTTGCATTTTAATGAATGAGCTTGAACTTGAATATTATCAGTTGAATTGCTGTTTAAAAATGGCCACAGACTTTTGGTTTTTACTCCACACTACATACAAATTTTTTTTTGACAGTTATAAAAATTTACTTAACAAAAACATTCAAGAAAACGTACACAACCCAATTTTATATTATAGAAAGATACAATGAAGAACATATGAAAGCATTTTGACTTCTGAACAACTGCTGTCTATTCTCGTTCCAAGGCTTCTAACATTTCCCCTTATTACCACCATTCCAATACTGTTGTCCACTTGTTGCCATCGCCATACATTCATCTATCACAAGATTCATAAAGGGATCAAATCCTCGCAGTATTCCTTGGACATGTCTGCTACCACTCAATTTCAATAACATCTTGTTCATAAATTTTTTCAGCTCCGGGGTGGGGGGGTGAGCCTTGCCCATGGTGGCGACTCGGTGGGCTCACAACCGCGTCCAGATAAAGCCCTCCCGCATGCTCCCGTGATCCCGTGATCGGCTCACAATTTTTTTTTTCTTAAATTTCCATCTCTATATGTATCAGAAGTCCAAGCACAGGGCAGTTAGTTTCTCAGCTCAGACAGAGTCTTGACTTTGAACTGAAGTTCCAGCTGGGCTGTTTTCTCATTTAAAGGTTGAATGGGGGAAAGATTTGATTACAAAGTCATGGAGTTTTCAAAATTCACTTCCTTGCTATTGTAGGACTAAAATCATACTTTTCCTACTTCCACTCAACTGGGGCCCCCTCTCAGATCCTAGAAACTACACCATTGCAGGTATATAACTTGCAATGCATTATCTTGGTTCTTCAAAGTCAGAAGGAGCAGAGGTCTCTCATTTTAGTCTGTTAAGAGTCCTAAGGAACTTAATAGAATGGCTTTTGCTTCAAAATGTTACCCAAGATAAGGATTTAATAAAACTTAGCTCCTCCTTTTTTTTGGAGGGAGGTGCTGAGGATTGAATTTAGGGTCTCACACATGCACTGTTTGTTCCTTATCATTGAGCTATCTCTGCCATTCCATTCACACTATAGAAAGAATGACTGTTTATACTCAGGGCAGGAATCAAAACTTAGGAGGGATTTTTTCTTTTTCTTTTTTCTTTTTTTGGTTTTTGGGTCATACCCGGCAGTGCTCAGGAATTACTCCTGGCTCCATGCTCAGAAATCGCTCCTGGCAGGCTCAGGGGACCATATGGAATGCCGGTATTTGAACCGATGACCTTCTGCATGAAAGGTCAACGCCTTACCTCCATGCTATCTCTCCGGCCCCAGGAGGGATTTTTTTCATAAATCTAAAAGCCATTTGAATTTTCTCTAACAAGTTGACTTGATATTCTTTATTTTCCCTTCCTAAATATTTAAAAATAGCAAGATAACAATAAAGGGGTGCAGGAGAGGTGAAATCACACAATCCATCTGGGCTGGAACATGGTTCAAGTGAAAGAACATGTGCATTCAATGCAGGGTGCGTTTCTATGGATGGACCCCTGGCACTCTATGCCCCTTTCTCAGCACCTCCAGAAAGAGCAACCAGAGAGCAACAAAATTGTTGGGTTGAGTTGTTGGGGTCAGTTCATTGCAAGAGCGTTGCCCTCACAGAAAAGCAAAGGTGACTGGTAAAATATACCATATAGGCTTCTCTAAGAACTCAATTTAAAGGACCAATTCTTTTTCTCTGAGCTCCTCCCCACCTGGAATATGGGGCTCAGTGACTTCTTATATCTGTTTCTTCCAATCAAAATTTTAAGGGGAAGAGGCGTGAGCTGATCCATTTCAATACTGACTCACTATAAAAACTAATTGCACATCTAGACCAAATCTTATATTCTGCTTCTTTTTGTGGGGAGGGACATAGCTGGCAATATTCCTAGCTCTGCATTAAAAATGACAGTGTTTGGAGTACTATAGGAATGCAGAGATTGAATCCAGGACAGCCAGGTGCAGGCAAATGCTCTACTCAATGTATTATCTCTCTAGCTCCATATTATACTTTTTTAGATGACTGAGTTCTGAATACCTGTGAGTATTTGAAATTGACCCTGATAATTCACAATAATCTTTTTGGAAAAGTCAGCCAATTAGCAACCTTTATTCTAGGTGTAGCCTTTAATATCCCCTTTAAATGTGATGCAATTTATAATCATGCTCTTAGGCTTAGAACATATACATCTTTGGGGGTAAAGGATATCTTTATGCTCATAAAAGTTGATGTACAATGTAAGAATAAGAAAAGATTTGTCAGTACCTCACCTGAAAGCATCTATTACATTTTATTTTAAAATTAAAGGCTATAGGCCAGAACAGTAGTACAGCAGGTATGGTGCTTGCCTTGCATGTGCTCAACCCTGATTCTATACCTATAAACTATATATTTTATTAGTACAGCCAGGAGTAATTCCTAACTGCAGAGCCAGGGTAACTCCTGAGCATAGCTGAGTGTGGATCCCCAAAGGGAAGTTAAAGTCTATAATAAACACAAAATTTCACTAAAAATTGTATCCACACACTTCAATAAGAAATATCCAGAAATAGACTGTTCCATTATAAATCATTGATCAAATGATTTGTGATCTGTTGACTTTCCAAGGAGTATAACCAGCAAAGAAGTTGCTAAATAAACAGAAGGTTTCATTGAATTTTGAAAATTCACTACAATAAAATATATGGCCATAGGAATAATTAATTACCACTTCAGAACATTTAAAACATTATTGATTTATCAAAGAACATAAATCATAATTAGAAACATGACAATATAGCAGAAAAATATTGTCTTTTCAGAGCATTTCTTTTAGAAACTTCTCATTGTGGGGTCAAGGTGATAGTACAGACAGTAGAGTGTACTTATCTGGCATGCTATCAACCCAGATAACTTTTTACCACATAATGATCCCTTGAGCTTCATTAGAAGTGAGCTCTGAGAACAGTACTAGGCGTAAGCCCCAAGCACCACATTTTCCAGAGAACAGTAGGATATATTTATATTACAGAAAGATGCCCCCTCCCAGGAAGTGATTCATAATTCAGGAGGCTGGCAAGGTCTGTAGGGTGAATTAGGCACCTAGAGACAAAAGGAAGAACTAATATTTTCCTAAGGCTAAGGACAGGAAAAAGTTGATGTTTCAGTTTGAATGCTGTCGATCAGGAGAAATTTTCTCTTAAATTATATTGTTTTGTCCTATTCTAGCTTTCAACTGATTGGTTGAGCTCATCACCCCACATTAGGGAAACATTTCTTTTTTACTCAGAATGTGTTTATTAGGTAATTAATTTATGGTTTTGGGGGGGGGGACATACATAGTAGTGCAGCAAGCCTACTCTTGGTTCTGTGTCCAGGGTCACTCCTAAATATGTTATATAGTATTATAAATACTATTATAGTTATAACTCCTAATAATGTCATTCACATACCTAGTGCTGGGATGTGTGCAAGGCAAATAAATGCCTTAACCCCTGTAATATCACTTCAGCCCCTACTTTTATTTTAGTTAGAACTCTTTAGCTCTTCAGGATATGGGTACATGTGCTCCCCATTTTGGGAACTTCTCAGCAATGATATCTTTGACTATTACTTCTTCATAAGGGTTGCCTTCTTGAAGCTCTGGGACTCTGATTATTCTTATGTTGTTACTCTCAAATCCATCCTGAAGTTCTCTTATCAGCTGTTCATTAATTTTAAGATTCTTTCCCATCTTCTGCTGTTGTCTGATGGTGCTATGCACCTCAATTACAAGCTCACTGACTCTATCCTCAAAAGTTGTTATACTGCTGGAGAAGACTTTCATGAATTTCTCAGTTCATCTACCAAGTTTTTCAGTTCTGTCATTTATGTTTGGAGTTTTCTCATTTCTGCTCTCATGTCCACTTGTGTTTCATTGGCTATCCATTCCATTGTTGCTTTGAGTTCCTTGATCGTCCCCAACATTTCCTCTCTCAAGTCCTTATTACAAAGATTATTAGCCATTTGACACTTGTTGGGTCTTCAGGGATACCATTTTTGCTCACTATGCATGGCGGAGTCCTGTATTGCATTACCATCTTGACCTTTGCAGCCTGGATGTGTTACTTGTGTGTTGTGTGGCTTAGTGACAAGAAGAAATGGAAGTCCTTTACCACTCCTTGTAGTCCTCTTGGGCTTACTTATCTTCTGAGGCACAAAGAAGAGCCCATGCCATGCTCTCTGCCTCAGTTACTTGAAACAATGTAATTGAAGTACTTGATCTTTTGTGTCAAAGCACTTGGCACTTGAGTCTTCAAATGTTACTTGGCTGCATCACTCTTTATTTCTTCTCCTTAGATTTCTATTTCTCTAAGTGACAATTTGTGCTGGCCCAGTCACCTGAATGTGAGTGCTGGATTTGGAGTTGCAAGGTAGGAGCACTCTTGGTCCTCTAGTGTGTTGCCATCTGCCCAACTTCAGCACCCAACAGGTGAGGAGAGAGGGAGTGAAGCAGGGGTAGAGGAATGCAGAACTACTTTTATTTATTTTGGGATTGAACCCAACCAAGGTCTCACAAATGCAAGACAAGTGCTCTACAATTGAGCTACACCCCCAGATTGTAGTCCACCACTTTAGAGGTCAGTAATCCAAAACATCCTATCAGATATAATCAAAATCTTGTGGAGTTTTGCTTTTTTTCTGAGACATGACAAATAGTACCTGGCTTACTTCTAGATCTGTAATCAGGGATAATTCCTGGCAAGATTCATCAAACTATATGTGATACCAGAAATTTCAAACTAGGATCAGTTATTTGTAGTCCCGAATATTGTCTGATCAAATATATAGGTATCTAAGGCTTAAACAAGTTGTCTAAAATTTTGGCAAACATAAAATGGGTGAAAAAACATAAAGAAAATTAATGTTTTTTTATGTTTGGAGGGCAGAATTTCATCATCAAGATGTTAGTAGATTTGATTTCATCTGAGTCTTTTATAGTTGACCTCTAGATAGAGCCTCTTTGTCTTCATGTTATCTTTCTTGTGTGTGTCTTTGTCCTAATCTTCCCTTTAAATACGGACAGTAGTTAGTCATATTACATGATAGGTCATTCCTATGAAGTCATCTATTTTAAAAACCTCTTTAAATTCCTGTTATAAGTATTCCTGTTTCAAAAGTATGAATCATTTGGATTTTGACATTTGAGTTTAAAGGAGAGGAAAAATGGTTTAGCCCATACTACAAAGTAAAAGTTATATTTCTTGACTAAAGAGATTTAGAATTTGAATGTAGGAAAAATGAGAACTTAGCACTTTTACTACATTTAGAGGAGGCATATAAGGAGCCAGGCTGATAGGCAAGTGCCCAAAAAGAGTAGTTAAAAAATGACAAAGGGGCTGAAGAGAAGGTATAGTGAGTATTGTCTTGCATGCAGCTAACTTGAGTTTAATCCTGGTATCCCAGATTGTCCCTGAGCTTTACTAGGAGTGATGACTGAGGACAGAGTCAAGAGAAAGGGGAGGGGCCGGAGAGATAGCATAGCAGCGTTTGCCTTGCTGATCCAGAACCTAAGGTTGGTTCGAATCCCGGCGTCCCATATGTTCCCCCGTGCTTACCAGGAGCTATTTCTGAGCAGATAGCTAGGAGTAACTCCTGAGCACCACCGGGTGTGGTCCAAAAACAAAAACAAAAACAAAAAATAAAAAAGAGAAAGGGGAAAGGCATTACCAGGTGTGAATACAAAACAAAATTAGAATCACATAAAATATACAAATTAAATATAATGTTATCATAAGAAAGTTCAAAGTCCTGGTCAGAATATATTTCCTGGGGCCAGACCAATAGCACAGCGGTAAGGCATTTGCCTTGCACATGGCCAATCTAGGACAGACCTTGGTTAATCCCCTAGAGTTCCATATGGAACTCCAAGCCAGGAGCGATTTCTGAGCGCATAGCCTGGAGTAACCAGAATGTTACAGGGTATGGCCCAAAAAGCCAAAATATATATATATATTTTTTTTCTAGGTGTACTTTAGTAAAAAATTAGAAATAATATTATTCCAAAATATTAAATGCAAAACAATTCATGAATCACCAGCATATGCAAAGTAATATAATTAATTTTAGCCTAGATAAATGTTTTATTAAAATTGAAGCATATTGGGCTGGAGAGATAGCATGGAGGTAAGGCATTTGCCTTTCATGCAGAAGATCGGTGGTTCCAATCCCGGCATCCCATATGGTCCCCCAAGCCTGCCAGGAGCGATTTCTGAGCATAGAGCCAGGAGTAATCCCTGAGCGCAGCCGGGTGTGACCCAAAAAACAAAAAACAAACAAAAAAATTGAAACATATTTTCTTTCCTTCCACTTCCCCCAATACTAATGTTAATTATTAAGAGGTAGAATTTGGTCCTTCTTAAGGATATTAAAAAACAAACACCATGTTTTATGGGAAAATGTCAATTACTATGGAAGGTCAGTCTTAATAAAATATTTGTTCTGAAGTTTATCAGGACTTTTGAAAGATAATATTCCTTTATTGAGATGAGTGCATCAAATTTTGAGAATATTATTATTTACCCTTCAGATATTTTAGTTAACTTATACATTACATTTCATTAAAAATTTTGGCTGTCATTGGTTTTATGAATAAGCTAATTACAGGAACAAATTTTTGGATAAAGTGATAAGACTCTCACAAGATATTTTCTTGTTGTGGCTTACACATGATACTCTTGAGTTTTGCTGCTTTGAGTTGATATCCCTGAACTGTCAATCATAGGGCATGGAAAAGTCTTTATCTTTGTTAGCTTGCCACTTTGTGGCTTTGCATGATGAATGATGATGTCATTTGTACAACAAAGTGAACAATGTGTCACAGTAAAAATAATTATTCTTTATTAGAATCCAGGAATATGGCTCAAGTGTTACAACACTCTTGAGTTTGGTCCCTGGCATCATATGGCTCTCAAACATTCCCAGGAATTGCCCTAGTAGACCCCAAGGGCTGCCAAGAATAGCCTTTAAAAAATATTATAATTTCTGGGTCCAGAGAGTTAGTACAGTGGATAGGGTGCTTGCTATGTGTGAGGCATATGCAGGTTTGATTCATGGAATCCCATATGATTCCCTAAGCCCACTAAAAGTGATTTCTGAGTGCAGAGTCAGGAGTAACTCCTGATCACCACCAGATATGATTCTCAAAGAATTATAACAGGGAAACTTTATTACAATAAAAATGATTTAATCAGAACCCTCAATGGGGGCGAAAGGAGTGTAAGAAGAGAATTTGAATGAGAACATTTAGTGAAACCAGAGGTATAAATAAAAAGGCAATATCATTACTAATATTTACATATCATTTAACATATGTCATCAGTAATTTTATCTAAACATGACTTTATTTTTTACCTCATTTAATCTTATAAAATTCTATAACATAGGAACAAAGCTACCTTATCTTTAAGATAATCCTAAGGCTCTGAATGGCTAGCAAATTATTCGAGGTAGAGTGATATTTCAATTTAGGAAATTTGGTTCTAACTTTTGCTTTTCCCATTAAATACTTATCACAGGGCTATCCAAGAATCCCAATTATAAGGAAGAGATCACAGAGCTCCTATTTCTGAGTTCTGGAGGTAGAAATATTATTCTAAGCCTTCTTTTGGTAAGAGAAGTTAGCATCTGGTATATTTAATGTCACTGATAAAGCTGGAATGATGTTCCCTACAATCCACTCCAAATTTCTAATTGTGAAAGGACTAGTTTCCATAAAAGGGATTGGTGACTTTATCAAAGAAACATTAGAGACTCTCTTGCACTCTTCCATCATGTGGAAGCCCAAGTGAACTAAAGTTGATGATTGCTTATAGAGTAGATACCTTATATTATCTCCAAACAATTCAGTTAGTTCAAGAAGGATCATGGAACTGAACACCCTAATGATTATACTACTTTACCATCACACCATAGCTACTAACCACTAACATTTGTGATATTTAAAAAGTAGCAACAACAATGATTATTTATTCAACTTTTGTTATTTCTTTTTGGATTTAGGCCCAGTGGTACTACTCTCAGCACTATACCTAGCACAGTCTTAGCATGTGAATTCATTCACTCCTATCATAGCTGCTTGTGGTACCATAAAGGGCCCAGGATTGAACCCAGGCCTCCCATAATCAAAGCATGTGTTCTAGTTCATTTAGGCATATCTTTGGCACACTGACAATACTTTAAATGGTAGCTAATTTTTATTTATAGACTTTTATATGCCATTTATTATTTTTTGAGGGAAGGTGGGAAACACAATAGAGTGCTTAGGGGCTTCCTGGTGCTGTGCTTAGGAATGCTCCCTGTAATACTTAAGTGATCATTTGTGGTGGGATTCAAAGCACGGTCAGCCATATGCAAGGTAAGTATTTTTATCTCCTGTAGTATTTCTCTAGTCCTGACAATATTAAATTTATGGCTTTCTATTGAAGTTTTTTTTCATGGCATTATAACATGTTTTATGCAGCATATTTTATATATTATATTGTAAAAATTACTTAACCATTTAAACAAGATTGGTGAAGCCTGTTTAATTTTTTTTCATGTAAGCCTGAGAGGTTAAATACCTTGTTTATAAATAGATCTATGGAAAGCAAAGAGATATGTCATGATAAGCAATAAGAATGACTTTGAAAGTTATTAGATATATAGGTATTTGGACAAATGATTTATATTATAAACCATTATTCACACAAAAGACTATGTTTTATCTGCTCCAATTTCTTACTACACTGAAGGTATGCAGAGACCAGAAGGAAGGGAACAAAGTCTGCCCTATCTCACCAGATGATCCTGGCAGTAAATGCCTGGCCATCTGGCTTGGCAATGCCATACTGATGCCTAGTCTAGGACCTGTGCATAGAAGATGGGGGCGGGGATTAGGCAGAAATTCCAAAGACAAAGTTCAAGTTCCTAAGGAATATAAAAATGTTATCCTATTCCCCTCCACCGGAAATAATGAACTCACCCCAGTCCCAAGTGAAATAAGCCATTATTTAAATTTGAATAAAACTTCTCAGTCCATTCTCATATATACATTGGCCAAAATTAGCTCCCCCCACTCTATTACTTAATTATCTACCATGGCTCCTCTGTGATACTGCCTTTTCTTGAAATCAAAACTGTGATTTGTTCTATCCTTGATTATTTCCCAAGGGATACTCAGAGGTTAAATCATCATGGGTAGGAAAATATTGAAGCATAACCTTAAAAATGTGAAATTTTTTTGTGTGTGCATGGGCTGCATCCAGTGATGTTCAGGGTCTATTTCTGGCTTTATGCTTAGGAGCTGATCCCAGTGTGATCATGCAGTGTTGAAAATCAAACTTAGGCCTCTCACATACAAATAGGCTTCATCCATTTTGCTATCTCTCTGGCACAGAGAGTAACCTTTTGACTCTATTGTTGGTCAGGCACAAGCTTGAGAGTTCCCACAAAAATTATATTTTGGTCACTGGTGAAGATTTTCTAAGGAAAATGCACAAATAGAGAAGAAACCACCAGAGAATGCCACATTTCTTAATACCTCCAGTATTTACAGAATCCAACCCAAATCAATGACCACAGTTCAAAGCCCATTACAATCAAACTCTAGTCATCTTTATTTAGTTAATATAGTTCTTAGAAATGCATGTCCAACTGGGAGGTGGATAAGTTGAACCATCTTCCTCCCTGGTCTCATTTGTAGAAACCTATTTCTACATTAATTGATCAAAACTCATTAATTAGGTCAATTTATAATATTGTCATTGGAGGCTGTATGGCATTTGTAGTATTAAATTCTAGCTTCACTACCTTATGGTTAAATAAATTCTTTTGGCATAAATGAAGGAATAATTTATTCAAACATTATGCTACCCTCCATATTGAATATTATAAAGTTAAAGTCTATATTCTCTCTAGAATATAATGTAATAAAGCTTATATCCGAGTGTGAATGTGTTTGCATAATAATTGAAAGGCAGACTTAAGTCGTACTACCTTTCTCCTCCTCTGTTTATCCTATTTAAGAGCAAGGTTGAAAACCTTCCCATGACTCTACTACATTAGTCTTTCCTTTGGATTTGGCTTTAAGCTCTCACTAAGCCATATTTATGGTTTATTCTAGACTCTGTGCTCAGAGATTACTTCTGGAGGTGCTTGGGGGATTGTATGTAGTATCAGGAATTGAACACGAATAGACTGAATCATGGCTTCTCTTTAGCCCTACCCTGGGTATGGAGAGACAATCGCAAATGACAGAATGATCAAAAAAGTTTGTTCTTCATATTCCAATTATAAAAAAAGGAACAAAGTCCTATATCAATCAGTGAAAGACTGTCAGTTAAGTAAATAGAGAAACTGAACAGGTTTTCTTTTAGAAGTTAAAATTTTTTTTATTGAAACCATTGTGATTTACAAAGTTCTTTATAGTTGGATTTTAGACATATGTTTCAGGACCAATTCTGCCACTAGTGTTGACCTCCCTCCACCAATGTTCCCACATGCATCCCATGCCACCAACCCATGTCCCCACTCCAGCCTGCCAGCATAACAGGTCCATTTTTAATTTTGGTTGTTAAAGTTTGGGTCTCAAGATTTCTTTGTTGATTCTGGCTTGGATAGTTAGTTCCATCTTTAACACTTCCAATAAACCCGAGACCTCTTGGCCTATCACTCATCCTTTCATATTTGTGATTCTTCTCTAAAATTCAGTTTCTTTCCTTCTCCCCACTATGCTCTGTATCCTAGAGTGTTTGATAACTCCATTTAACCTATTGCATTTCTTCAGAACAATTTTTTTTTGGATTATACCCAGAGGTGCTTAGGGGTCACTCCTGTTTCTGTGCTCAGAAATCGCCCCTGGGGAGGCTGGGGAGACCATATGGAGTTCTGGGATTCGAACCACTGTCCAGCATGAATCAGCTGCATGCAAGGCAAATGCCCTACCGCTATGCTATCTCTTCGGCCCCTTCCCCTTTTCAGTTGTATTTAAGATACAACTGCATTGGCCCTAAAACTTAAATTACACAAAAGTAAATATGACATATCACTTCATCTTTTATGATTCTAGAGGACTTAAGGTCAAACTAGGGGCTAGCTCTATAATCTGTAATCATATGGTCATCAATTTCTATTTTCTAAAAGATAATGATACCAACCTAATCTGAGGTTATGGGTGTAAAAGTCTCTAAACTGTGTGCCTTTGTATATATCTGTTCCTTTCTATTTGTGTGTAAATTTGGATTTACATGTATGTACTTAAAATGTACTTTGAATGTACAGTTAGGTACACTTATGTGGGTATTTATGAGTTTATTTGCATGCACATGTATTGATGGGTATATGTACATGTCTATGATGTAACATGATGTGTCATGTAATAATGATGAACAGTTGCTTGTACATGCATGCAACAAGTCTTTTGCTGATTATTTTTTTAGTTTAAGTAATTTCAGGTGATAACACTAAAATGTAAGGCCTTGGTAGCTTCTATTTCACGTGAATATGCCGCCCCCTAGTGCTTAAATAGGGAAAGTGCCTATTCCATGGTAACTGAACTAAGACCGAATTACTTCAATTTAGGCTGATTAATGAATTAGTTCCAATTGCTACATCTACTTTTTAGTTCCTTAAACTGTGAGTCTGTTAACCCCTTATGAGAATGCTTAACTGAATGTGGGTGTTTCTAAAAATCTGGCAATAGTAGTGACCATAGAAATAACAGGGAGAGATAGCACAGCGGCGTTTGCCTTGCAAGCAGTGGATCCAGGACCAAAGGTGGTTGGTTCGAATCCCGGTGTCCCATATGGTCCCTCGTGCCTGCCAGGAGCTATTTCTGAGCAGACAGCCAGGAGTAACACCTGAGCATCGCTGGGTGTGACCCAAAAAACAAAAAACAAACAAACAAAAAAAAGAAATAACATAGTGAGGTTAGGCACTTGGTCTTTTATGTGATCAACCCAGTTTTGATACCTGCCTGACATCCCATGTGGCCCCTTGAGCACTTTCAGGAGTGATCCCTGAACACAGATTCAGGAGTAAGCACTGAGAACTGCTGGATGTGATCCAAAAACCAAACTGGAGAGACAAATCTGGCAACTAGCGAAAGGTTTCTGATTGTGGAAGGACCAGATATTGAAAATCAGATGTAGGATAAATATGAGTTATTTCTGGCTTGTATTGATTGCATTTCTTGGGTAGAAAAGGGTGGCAAACAAAAAAAATTAAAAAAGTCCTGATCAATCTGATCAAGTTTCCAGAACTGTCCTTGAGAAGTAGAGGAAGATTAGAACTAAACTAAGAGGTGAGTCTTTTAAGACGTCAATCACAGAAATTTGCCTGATGTAAGGCAAAGATATTCCTGCTAGAGAGACAGGAGTGAGGAAATTATGACAATGAGAGCTAATTACACTTTATTTCTATTTGATGAGTCAGTAAACATAGAGAAAGATTACTGATTCTATTGCAATCAGAAATAACTTTATTTTGAATCTCTATATGTGAGCCTCACTGATCTCCGAAATACAATCTCTATATGTAGAAAATTCTTAAAAAATTTTTTAAGCCACACCATCGATGCTCAAGGGCTACTACTAGCTTTGTTTAGGAAGCCTTTCTGGTATGCTGAGGGATACAGGGGGTGCGCCCAACCCACTGTTCTATTGCTCTGGCCACTCTATATAGAGAATTCTGAGGTTGTTTGTAACCAAAACACATTGCTACTATTTACAAATGTTTTTCTGTGCCACTACAAACTCTTTGCTTGATTTTATCTAGTTTTATAAATCATTATCTGAGGAGAGGATTATATTTTTATGCACGTTTAGTTTATTTTTGTGTGAGGGCCATATCTGGCAATGCTCAGGGATCAATTCTGGTGGTGCTTGGGGGATCATATATGGCGATCTAGACTGAACTGGAGTCAGTTGTGTGCAAGGTAAATGCTTAAACACCAGAACTCTTTGACCCTGTATTTATACTTTTAAAAATAAAAAATTTGGGCCCGGAGACATAGCACAGCGGCGTTTGCCTTGCAAGCAGCCGATCCAGGACCAAAGGTGGTTGGTTCAAATCCCGGTGTCCCATATGGTCCGCTGTGCCTGCCAGGAGCTATTTCTGAGCAGACAGCCAGGAGTAACCCCTGAGCACCGCCAGGTGTGGCCCAAAAACAAAACAAAAAATAAAATAAAATAAAATAAAATAAAAAATTCAGGTCTAGTGCCAGAGAAATTATGCAGCAGGGAGGGCACTTGCTTTGCATGCAGCAAGCCTGGGATCAAACTCTCGCACCCCATATGGTCTCTCAGACCCACTATGAATGATTCCTGAGTACAGAGTTGGAAGTAAGTCCTGAGCACTACTTGGTGTGGTCCAAACATGAACAACAACAACAAAATAACTATTGAAACTACATAACATGATCAAAGTCACATATTTGACAGTATGGATTTTGAAATAAAACTGTTCAAATTTGAAATATTGTACAAAACCACAGCAGGGATTTCATGGTCCAAACATTCTTGTCTTATTATCTGAGAAAGCATAACGGAAAGAAATTATCATGCATAAAGATAGTAGGATCTATTTTCAACCAGTTTTCCAGCTGCATTCTGTGGGAAAATAGTATCTTCAACAAATGAACAACTGCACAATAATTTCCAACCCAGGAGTCTCTATCTTGATAAACTACTGAAGTGTTAGGGTGGAATATAAACATTTCAGACATCCAAGATATTAACTTTTACTTCCTGTGAACTGTTTCTCAGGAAAGCATTGGAGGATGTGTTTCCATCCAAACTGTGGGGAAAAAAAATAAGAAAAAGGAAAACACAGTATACAGGAAGTAGTGTTTCACTAGAGAGCAGTAAATAAAAGATTCTGATTGACATCTAATGTAAGAAGTCTGAAAAAAATCCACTGATTTTGAGAA
Organism: Suncus etruscus; assembly: GCF_024139225.1. Classification (NCBI taxonomy): domain Eukaryota; kingdom Metazoa; phylum Chordata; class Mammalia; order Eulipotyphla; family Soricidae; genus Suncus; species Suncus etruscus. Next base: position 103,215,226 of record NC_064850.1, on the reverse strand, counting down.
TTACTGTAAATTAATAAAATTATAATTATATCAATTAATTATAGCATACACAAATGAAAGGGAAATATTCAAAATAAGCAATGGATTCATGTTGACTACTTCATAGAATAGAAAGTATAGAAGTAATACTATTTTATTACTCTAATGGAAATAATATGGACACCAAAAATGAATTAAAAAAGATATAATACTGCCTATGTAGTATATGAGAGACAACAGACTCAGTTTATTTTTTACAATAAGATTCCCACTATTTATATAAACAAAGGAAATTCAGACTAATGAGCAGTCAAGTCATGTGTGACAGTATAAGTCACTTAGCATTAACTACCTTTTATACTTATTATTATGCTAATCAAAGTATTATAAAGTACATAGTGAAATGAAGAATGACTTAGTAAAATTAAAACATTTAAGTGTAAATGTTAGCAACTAAAAACTTGTAGCACAGCTGGAGCATGTAAGAAATATCTGTAGCTATAAAAAAAAATGAAGCTCTCTGAAATGCTTTGAATAAAAAAAATGTAAAAGGCAACATGAAGATTTGGGTACACGCTGAGTATGCCACTGACCAGGTTTGATTCAGCACCATCAGGCCTTGGATATTCCCAACACCATCAGGCCTTGGATATTCCCAGTCTCTCCAGGGAAGATTTTGCACTACAAGTCCTGAACAGTGTCTCCTTAAGCCCTTGTATTGAACCACTGGTCTGGTTGACTAGGAATAGATGGAGGGGATCCAGCATCTCCTGGGAAAGCCTTGACAGCTTTATCCGCAAAAGGAAAATATTCACAAAGAAATATAAGATAATCATATTTAGGGACCGGCAAGATAGCATGAAGGTAAGGCATTTGCCTTGCATGCAGAAGGACGGTGGTTCAAATCCTGGCATTCCATATGGTCCCCCGAACCTGCCAGGAGCGATTTCTGAGTGTAGAGCCAGGAGTAACCCTGAGCACTGCCGGGTGTGACCCCAAAATCCCCCCCAAAGATAATCATATTTAAAATTACATCAAGTGCTAGAGAGATTAAGATCAGGTAGGATGCTTGTCTTGCACATTAATAACCAGGGTTTGATCCCAGCATTTCATAAGGTTGGTACCTGAGCCTTGCCAGGAATGATAGCTGGGGGTGTCTATCCTCCTTCTGACTTATACTCAGCATAATAATATTTATATCCATCCATGTATAAGCAAATTTTGTGATTTAATTTCTCCTAGCAGCTGCATAGTATTCCATTGTATAGATATGCCATGGTTTCTTTATCCACTCATTTGTTCTTGAACACTTTGGTTACTTCCAGATCCTGACTATTGTGAAAAGTGCTTCAGTGAACACAGGAGTTGTCTGTGTTTGTGTTGTGTTTTGTTGTGTTGTGTTTTTGGGTCCTTAGAATTAAAATTAAAGAAAGTAAGTGATTTGCTCACTGAAAATTCAAGACATTATTTTGACATTTAAGACACAAAGAAACGAAAAAATTATAGAGTACTCATAAATTAAAAGATTTAATGTTTAAAAAAGACACATTTTAATCTTCCTTAAAAATAGATTCAATGCAATTCTATCAAAATTTTAGCAGTGTTTTTCAAAGAAATATGGTTTAAAAATTTAAATTTTGGGACCGGAGAGATAGCATAGCGGTAGAGCTTTTGCCTTTCATGCAGCAGACCCAGGAGGGGCCTGGTTTGATTCCCAGCATCTTATGGGGTCCCCCAGCCTGCCAGAGTTATTTCTGAGTGCAGAGCAAGGAGTAACCCCTGAGTGCCACTAGGTGTGTCCTAAAAACCAATCAATCAATCAATCAATTAATAAATAAATAAAGTTAATTTTTTTTTTAAATTTTAAGGAGAATCAGCTGGAGAGATAATACATTGAGTAGAGTGCCTTTCCAAACAAGTGAAAGCAGAGATCAATAGATGGGAATACATTAAACTGAGAAGCTTCTGCACCTCAAAAGAAATAGTGCCCAGGATACAAGAGTCATCCACCGAGTGGGAGAAACTATTCACCCAACACCCATCAGATAATATCATCAGGCTAATATCCAAAATATACAGGACACTGACAGAACTTTACAAGAAAAAAACATCTAATCCCATCAAAAAAAATGGGGAGAAGAAATGAACAGACACTTTGATAAAAAAGAAATACAAATGGCCAAGAGGCACATGAAAAAATGCTCCTCGTCACTAATCATCAGGGAGATGCAAATCAAAACAACAATGAGATACCATCTTACACCACAGAGATTGGCACACATAACAAAGAATGAGAACAATCGGTGCTGGCGGGGATGTGGAGAGAAAGGAACTCTTATCCACTGCTGGTGAGAATGCCGTCTAGTCCAACCTCTATGGAAAGTGATATGGAGATTCCTCCAAAATCTGGAAATTGAGCTCCCATTCGACCCAGCTATTCCACTCCTAGGGATATACCCTAAGAACACAAGAATACAATACAAACCCCCCTTCCTCACACCTCTATTATTGCAGCACTATTCACAATAGCCAGGCTCTGGAAACAACCAAGATGCCCTTCAACAGACGAATGGCTAAAGAAACTGTGGTACATATACACAATGGAATATTATGCAGCCATCAGGAGAGAAGAAGTCATGAAATTTTCCTATACATGGATGTACATGGAATCTATCATGCTGAGTGAAATAAGTCAGAGGGAGAGAGAGAGAGAGATGTAGAATAGTCTCACTCATCTATGGGTTTTTAAAAAAAAATAAAAGTCATTTTTGCAACAATCCTCAGAGACAATGAGAGGAGGGCTGGAACTTCCAGCTTACTTCATGAAGCTCACCACAAAGAGTGGTGAGTGCAGTTACAGAAATAACTACACAGAGAACTACCCTAATCATGTGAATGAATGAGGGAACTGGAAAGCCTGTCTTGAGTACATGTGGGGGTGGGTTGGGATGGAGGGAGATTTGGGACATTGGTGGTGGGAATGTGGCACTGGTGATGGGGGTGTTCTTTACATGACCGAAACCTAATCACAATCATATATGTAATCAAGATGTTTAAATAAAGAAAAAAATTAAAAAAATAAAAAAAGGAAAAACAAGTGTTGAAAGGGGGTGGAACAAAGAAAACTTTGGTGTGATGTAGATTGTTGCATGTACCGTGAAAGTTCCTCAAACTATTGAAAAAAGAAGTGACAGTTAAAGAATGATCTCTGGTCCACCCACAGAGGTAGAGGTCACACCCAGAGGCATGGTCTCAAGAGCAAGTGGCAGCTTACATTACCTCAAGATAATCTCTCACCCACATAAACTCCCCTAAGACAATCCTGGCAGTGGGAAACACTGACAGTGACATAAAAAAACACTTTGATACTACAAAAAGAACCTTGATAAAGCAGTTTAAAAGTCCACCATGCCTTATGGATGAAGACTGCAATTTCGTAGATGCAATCAGTACTAATCCTCTATATTAACCCACTGAAATGAAGTTTAGAGTGGATATGCTTAGGGTGTTCAATGAGATCAGTGAAAAAATGGAACATACTGCTAATAAAATATAGGAGGATGTCAGAGCAGAGATGAATAAAATTCAGACAGAAATATCAGACTGAAAAAATTAGCAAGCAAACTAAAAAATTCATTGGAAGTCCTCACCAGCAGAGTAGCAGGTGCTGAGGACCGAATAAGTGACATCGAAGAGATACAGTGCAGAAAACAAGAGGAGATGGAAAAAAATTCTCAAAATTAAGAGACAACAATAGAATTTTAGGATAAATTCAACAGAAATAATAAGAGAATCAGATAGAATATGATACAGCTGTTAAAAGAAATAAAACCATTACATTTGCTTATACAAGGATGGATATAGAGTATTATGCTGAGCAAAATGAGTCAAAGTAGAATAGACATAGAATGATCACACTCATTTGTAGTATATATTACAAGAAAAAATAGTGTGGTAATCATATGCAAAGACAATAGAGACAAGGGCCGTGGTAGGAAGCTTGCCACAAAGAGCAGGGGAGTGCAGTAAAGCAGAGAAGATGAGACTGTGACAATGATAGTTGGAAACAATCACTCTGGACAAGAACTGGATGCTGAAAGGAGGTAATGTGTAATGCATAATACCTTTTTAAGTAACAATACTGAAAGCAGTGTCTAAATGGGGGGGGAACAAGAGGAGGGGGGTGGGAGAAAGAAGAAAAATCTGCTATAGAGGCAGGCAGGGAGTGGGGTGACAGGAGGGAAACTGGGGCTATTGATGGTGAGAAATGTGTACCCATATAGGGATGGGCATTAGAAAAATGCATAATATTATGCTATAGTATGACTAATAATGTAAATAATGTATAATAATAAGGTAATAAAACCTAAAAAATTTCTTGAGTATCAAATAATGAAATGTTCTAGAGAATGTAAAGTGAACTCCTAAACTAAAAAAATAATATATGTGGGCAGGAGTGATAGTACAGCGGGTAGGGTGTTTGCCTCACACATGATTGACTTGTGTTAGATATCTGGCATCCTTATGGTCCTCCGAGCATTGCTAGGAGTCATTCCTGAGTGCAGAGCCAGAGTTCTTCGCTTTGTACTCGGGTAACCCTTGAGCACTGCTGTGTTTGTCTTCAAAACACACACACATATATGCATGTATGTATATATTATTTAAACTAGTTTAAAATGTACTATATATTATTTAAATGAGTTTAAAATATAGTAAAAATGAAAAAAATACATCAACATGTTCTTTTCATAATGGAAAGTTTTTGGATTTCTTTTATTTTTTCCTAAGCTCCCAAATTGAACTCTGAAAAAAAAAAAAAGAACTTATGACACATCAAACTGGGGTTTGATCGTTATATTAAATATGGTTTCCTGAGCAAAAGGTGTGACCTTTGAAAGCAGAATCAAGAGTTAACCCAGAGCACAACTGATATGACTCCAAAATGAAACAAACAAACAAACAAAAGGCAAAATAAAACGAAAAAGACCATTGCCCCAAATCGTACATTTCCAAAAGCTAGCAAGACCAAATTGAAAACCGACCAGTCCGATATGCTTTATAATTTCATGAAATGAGGGATAGTGGTGGTAATTCATTGTGAAATAACATCAGTCAGTAAAAATGCTCAAGGATCTGAGGAGCACATGTGCGTGGGATCCTGCCTAGAAAATGCAGAGAACTTGGATTTTGCTAGTCAAAAACAATAAAGGAGAGAGAGTGTGTTTCTGTGTAGGGGGCTGATTTAGGTGCCAGTTAAGTGCTAAAAGGAAGAACAGAAGACAGGATTGTTGATGGTAAGTATGAGAAGTTAGAAGAATCAGTGGGGGCCGGAGAGATAGCATGGAGGTAAGGTGTTTGTCTTGCATGTAGAAGGACGGTGGTTCGAAACCCGGCATCCCATATGGTCCCCTGAGCCTGCCAGGAGCGATTTCTGAGCAGAGAGCCAGGAGTAACCCCTGAGCGCTGCCGGGTGTGACCCCCCAAAAAAAAACAAAACAAAACAAAACAAAGAAGAATCAGTGGATAGGAAGTACTAAGAAGGTTGAAGAATTGGCACATGCATTTAGACTAGAATGAACTGGAAACTGAATTCAGAGTTCGAGTGGGACAAAACGTAACATTTCAATATGCAGAAAAAACCTAGGCTTTGTCAATAGCTCTATTCGAATAGATTAAGTAACTGGAAATCGAGGTGCTAGTTTATAGAATGCTCCATTACAAGACTTTCAGGTTTCCAGGTGACTTTACCCCTTTTTGAGATCCCTGCCTTTGTGAGCATGCTGCCCTTTTCCCATTTCCCAGAGTCTGTGTAATCTTGAGCTCAGGGCTCGCTTCTAAGGTTATTCAGGCATATGCAGAGTTCAGTTCCTTACAGTTGTAGGAATAAGGATCCTGCCTTCTTATCAACCAGATGTTCTCAGCAACTAGATGGCACCCACTGTCATTCACTTCTCCCTGCAACCAAAATGTCTGTTCCTTTTAAAGGACCATGAATAAAACCCACTTATACTTCAGACTTCTTTTGTGTTTAGAGAAGCAAGATAGTTTTCATTTTATTGATTAAATATTTTTGGTTTGTTTCATTTTTGTTTCTCACCAGGCAGTGCTCAAAGGTGACTCCTAGCTCTACACTCAGGGATAAGTCCTGGTAGTGCTCAGGGGACCCATGGGACAATGAGGATTGAACCGAGGTCCACTGCATATAAAGCCAGCACTTTTCCACTGCACACCGAAAGTTTCCTGCCTCGAAAGTTTTATTGAACAAAATTTACTTAGTAGTGTGGAAAGGGATGCAGGGGAGAAGGAATAGAATATATGTTCAAGAGATAATATAAGCTTGAAAGAAGCAGAGATAGATAGAAAGAAGCATGTTCAAGGGAGCACATGGGCTTGAAGGAGCAGGTCAAAGAACTTTTTTAGTTATTTGCAGAGATTACTTCTGATACTGTGCTCAGGTATCATTCTTGGCAGAACTAGAGGGACCACATGGGGTGGCAGGGATTGAATGTGGGTTTGTCACATGCAATGCCAGCTCCTATTCACTTTACTAGTAACCTAGCCCCTCAAAACTTTTAAGGTCTCCATCTAATAAAGTCGGGGTGAACCCTAGTATTTCTTCGACTTAACTCTGAGTCAACTTTAGTTTAGTATATCATGTTTATATAAAGGATGTAGATACCTCTGTGTGTATGTATGTGTAGAGAAGGCTATCTTTATTTTGTTTTTGAGGATACACATAGCTCTGCCCTCAGAGGTTACTTCTGGTGCTTTGGAGTATCATATGAGGAGTCGGGGATAAAATACAGGCATGCCAAATGTCTTACCCCTTGTACTATCTCTTCAGTCCTCTTATTTATTTATTTATTTGTTTATTTATTTATTTATTGGTTTTTGGGCCACACCCAAAACCCAAGGTCACTCCTGGCTCTGCACTCAGAAATAGCCCCTGGCAGACTAGGGAATCATATGGGATGCTGGGAATTGAACTGGGTCCATCCCAGGTCGGCTGCATTCAAGGTAAATGCCCTACCACTCTGCTATCTCTCTGGCCACAATTTTAACTTAATTTAATTTTACTTTCTGGAGAATGGGCCTGGAGAATGGACACTTTTAGAAGTCTTCCTACTAGGTTTATTTATTGAAAGACTAAAATGCATGTAAGAATTCAATTGTATCATTTAATTTATAGATTCAGCACATTCCCAATAAAATTTTTTGGAAGCTATTTTGTAGAAATTGACAAACTGATTTCAACTCTAACAACTGAAGCAATTTTAGTAATGAAGAATGAAGTTGGAAGGTTGTAAATACTTTATCTCAGGACTTATTCTGGGCTGTAGTATTCAAGTAATAACCTTAGATTAGTAGGATAAATCAGAGATCAGCAATAGATCCACACTTACATAGGCAATTTTCTTGTAACAGAGATAGATGCCAACATCACTGAATGAAAATAAATCCTTTCCAAAATGAATTCATTTGAGTGAAAAATCCACCTTCATTCTTACCTCATATCATATCAAACCCTAACTTGGATACAATAGCTAAACCAATATTTTATATAAAAGGATTGGATAACATTTGAGACCTGGGATTAGGCTAATATATCTTAGGATATATAAGAGCACACATTTCAAAAGAAAATTTGATACTTTCAGTTATATAAATTATAAATTTTATTTCCTTGTAAGACACTTAAGAAAGTGAAAGACAAGGACTGGAGAGATAGTTCAGCTGCACAGTTCTCGTTATGTGAACAGGAAACCAAGAGTTTGATCTTCAGTGCTGCCCAGATGCATGGAATGTAATCCCAGTGACTCTTCTATATTGTGACCAAGCATTGATCAGATGATGAAGCAACCGGTGTCCTCAGAAACTTCTAGTGGGAATGTAAAGTAAGTATATAATCTCATTGGAAAATTACTTGACAGTTCTTAAACAGAAACCAAAACTATCATAGAGCTTTGCCATTACATTTATCCAAGAAAATTAAAAAATATATCAAAAGTGTTACACAAGGATGTTCTAGAAACTATGAACCATAAACTGGAGAAAGTGCACATGTCCCCTGGAAAGTGATTATATAAATATAAAGTCTTGACTCTATTGAGTGAATAGTATATGTAAATAATTACTGACACACTGCACAATGGATGAATTCTTTTTAAAGAATGGATATCATATGGTTGAATTTGTAGAAAATTTGACCAAAACAATGCCCTCTGTTGGCCTAGAAACCAGATCAGAGGTTATATGAATACATGGATACAAACCAAGACGAGTTTTAAAGAAATTTTTTGGTAATAGAATTGTTCTTATCTTGATGATTATTAAATATTTATAATTTTCAAAACACTTTAAGTTGTACATTTTATATTTTTGTAATTTTATTATAATATCATTATTTACCAATTTGTTCATAATACAGTTGTTTCATGGATTAATATTCCAACACTGATCACATTACCAATGTGACTGATTATTCCTCCACCATTTTCCCACCTACTACCCAGCCTGCATATTGCTCATTGCAGTATAAAGACAAAAACAATTTTATAAACCACAGTATTTAAATAAAGTAAAAAATAAAATGAAGGCCAATCAAAATGTAAATTTTTCATGACATTTCAAAAACTATATGCTATTTACAGAAACTCATATATACAGAAACTCATAGTTAAGATAAAATTGATGTAGAAGACTGAAGTGTGATGAAGTGATACAAATCTAACACATGAAACAATCTGGTTCAGAAGATAATCTAGCGCAGGAAAATGTGTGGGGTCAAGTCAGGATAGACACAGACTAATAACAAAGAAGTCTGTGAACAGGTCCATACATCATACAAAATCTTGATGCATCATTTAAGTAGACATGCTTGTAAATTATTCAAGATTGTCCATGAGATACTGTTTATATTGAAAACAATGTTCACTTTTACATACCATTTGCATATTAAACTTATAGGTGAAAAATAAAACTTAAAAAATTAAAGAGCTTTCGAGATAGCTCAAGTGTTAGAGCACATGCCAGGCACAATGGCCTGAGCTCAATCCCAAACACCTCGTTGGATTTCAAACCTCTTGGAATGTTGTCCTGAGGCCCTTCAGCTCTGCTGAAGTAAAGAAATCTAGTTAGAGGGAGAAACTATAAAAATTGGTAAATAGAAATTAAAAAAACAAATGAAAACTTAGTTTTTAAAAATCATTATTAAATAAAAATAAAGTCAGAGACTTGAGAACATTGGTAACTTGGGAACTTGGGAATTTGAGAACTTGGGATCATAGGCATGATGAAGGAATTAACAAAGACTGCTAATTTTCAAATCTAAAAGGTGAAAAATGCAAAAGAAATTAAGGGACAGAAAACACAACTTGGTAATGGACAGGAAAGGAACCTTGAATAACTAAGAAATGCATTTTTCTTTATTAATAGTTTCATGAATGAGAAGTAGAATGTAGACAAGAAGCTATTTTAGATCTATGAGACTGGAAAATTGACTTTTTTTTGTTCTGTTGTTTTGTTTGGGGGCTACACCCAACTGTGCTCTGGCTTTACTCCTGGTTCTATGACCAGGGATCATCCTGGCAGTGGTTAGGTGATTCTGAGGATGAAACTTGAATTGGCCACATGCAAGGCCTCTGTTGCTCCTGAGATCAGAAAAAATTAAGTCCTGCTAGGTGACCAATTATCTGGAGGAAGTGAAACAGGAAGTCTTCAGGCTGCTGTGAGAAGTTTGTAAAATCATCTGAAGTACCAAACAGCTAGATGTATATAGAATGGAACTTAGGTTTTATTTCTGTTGCATTTTTTATCTGTTTGTTTGGGACTATAATGAACAAGTCTTGGTTTACTCCTGACTATGCTCAGGGATCACTCCTGGTGGAACTTAAGGGGACCATATGGGGTACGAGGCATAGAATTCAAGTTGATTGCATGCAAGTGCCCTACCCTTGTACTAATGCTTTAGTCCCAACTTGGAGCTGTTTAGAAGCACTATTTGCACTAGTAATAAAATAATAATATACTATATATGTGTGTGTATATATATATATATATATATATATATATATATATATATATATATATATATATATATATATAGACACATGGTGATGCTCAGGGGGTTCCTGGCTAAGCGCTCAGAAATCACTCCTGGCTTGGGTGGGGGGCATATGGGACAACAAGGGTTCGAACCGTGGTCCTGTCCTAGGCTAGCATGCGCACTGTGTGGCTTGTGCCACTGCTCCAACCCCTCTAAATATATTTTTAAACATGTTTTATGCCCACCTTTATTTTAGGCTATTCAGTTTTCCTTATGTTTAGAAGTCTTATGTTCCAAATATATGTAATAGATATATGGTAAAAATCATAGCATAAGGATACAAATAATGCAAGAAATTGCAAAAAATATGTGTAAATAAAAGAGATATCACAGATAAATGGAAAGGACAGGATACAGAATCTGTATGTAGTATGATGACATAACAATAATATATTATGACAATAATATATTGTAGAGATTCACATTAAAAATACAGAGAAACCTCTAAGAACACCTTAAGAGTATGTTTTTTATGTTTGTTTTTTTATGTGGGCATGAGTACATAGAGAGAGGACTCCTCTACTAGAGCCAAATCTAAATTGTAAACAATCCATGCCTATAGTGTATATAGCCCCTCCTATATACTATCCCTCCTAACCCCTTCAGAAATCCTACTATCCCTTCACACCCTAATCGCAATCCAATATCCCACCTTATTAACACTCATAACCCTCAGTTTTTAATCCATTAGGTATCAAGACTGACCTCCTGCCCCAATAAACCATCACTCAGCCCCACATCTCATCCCCTGGCAAGAACTACAACCAACCAACCAACACTCCTGCTGACTCATGCTCTATGGCCCTCCTTCCACCCCACCCCCCAAGTGTGGACTGTTGCTTGATACCAGATTCAACTCCAGAAGGACTTTCAGTGCAAAAACTCTACCTGAGCCCTTTCTGCCACATATCATTTCTCAAACTCAACAAGACCAGGGTGTGTGATGAAAATGTTCCCTGGATTCAACCTCCCACAAAAATATCCCAAAAAAACAATGGGGAAGCCTATATTTCCTTTATAAGTTTAAGACCTCTATAATACTACCTCTTAACCTTTTTATCCTAAAATTCAAGGTAGTCTCCTGCATCACTTTGTTCCCTTAATTACTTTTTTTATTTTAAGCTTACAGCACCTGGTAGTCCCAGGCGGTCTCCCATCCAAGTACTAACTATGCCCCACCCTGCTTAGCTTCCGAGATCAGATGAGATTGGGCACATTTAGGGTAATTTAGACTTAATTACTTTTTTTAAACTCCCACCTTGAACATATGTCATGTGGTCCCAACTTAAACTCCAGGGGAATAGAAACCGACTGTCCATCCCCAAAACCTGGATCCCAGACATAGAACTGACACAGTTCTCTGCAACAGCTCCAGGAACCAAACTCCCTCTGGGACATTCTTAATACTACTCTGACACTAACAAGCACCAGTTTTGATATGACATCCTGACAATGAGAAAATGGCAACTTGATCTATGAGCAGGTTGTCTTACCTCAGCACCTAACGACAAGATGAAATCAGAAGACATGTCATCCTTTGATCTGTGCAAAAGCCAAGATTGCTATCTGCAGAAGACTGACTGTGACAACCATGACAGGGCAGAATTTATCCTGGGACCAATAAAAAAGATCCTAGTCTAGGCGTTGGCCTAAGATCTGTGCAACAACCAAGATCTATAATCCCAGAGGTCTAGCTGAGACAATTGCAACTGAGCAGAACTTCTGGAAACATAATGAAAGACTCTATCCTAGGCTTCGTCCTAGGATTGGTGCAAAAACCAAGACCACCAACAACAGAAGACTGATTAAAACAACATTGATGGGCCAGAGAGATAGCATGGAGGTAAGGCGTTTGCCTTTCATGCATAAGGACAGTGGTTTGAATCCCAGCATCCCATATGGTCCCCTGTGCCTGCCAGGGGCGATTTCTGAGCATAGAGCCAGGAGTAATCCCTGAGCGCTGCTGGGTGTAACCCCCCCAAAACAAACAAACAAACAAACAAAAAAAACCAACCAACCAACCAATCAACCAACCAACCAAACAAACAAACAAAAAACCCCAACAGTGATGGAACAGAACTTCTAGAACCTTAAAGAAAGACTCCATCCTATGACTTGTGCAAATACCAAGATCTGTAGTTATAGAGGCCAGATTTTATCATCCACAACTGAGCAGAAAGAGCGGAAAGTTTCTAGACACCATAAAAGGACCTAAGTGAGAGTATAAAAGCATGTATGAAGCCTGTAATTATTTCCATGACAGTATACTTCAAGGGTGGAGAAACCCTGTATCTCTTAGGCCAAGGGAATTCTCTTTTTAATCTTCCCAATATTTACTGTACCTATGCAAAAAAAGCACAAATTAATATTTTTGTTTTGTTATTGTTATTTGTTTTTTCTTTTTCCTTTTTTTGTGCTTTGTTTTGTTTTTATTCCAGGACTGTGGTTATTATTTGGTTGTTGTCTTTATTTCTGTGGTGCTTTTCAGGGTTTTTGTTTTATTTTTTTTTGTATTGTTGTCATGTTTTTTTTCCTTTTTCCCTTTCTTCCCTTAAATGGATATTTATAGCCTCTAGAAGAACTCCTCCTGTATTTGCTTGTTTGATTTTTGCCCCCCCCCCTTTATCTTCCCTTCAAATAGAACCACATAACTTGAACCATCTTATTCCACCTCACAAATTGAGGAGGAAATAATGGAAGGTACCAAGACCAAACATGAACATTGACTAGAAATAAAAAATGATCAGACTTAAACATAAAATCCAAAGCCAACAGTAACAGAATTGATACCCAATCTACAACAAACTAGACACAGAGGGGACCACTTTACACTAGCAGCCCTGGGGGCAAAGATGGGGATATAGGATGCATGCTGGGAATAGGGGTGGAGGGAGGACAACATTGGTGATGGGAATGCCTCTGATTCAATGTCACTATGTATCTAAAATACTACTGTGAAGATTTGTAATCCACTTTGGATAAAATAAAAATTATTTAAAAAACATGAAAAAGAAAGACATAGGGTGAAAAATAGCAAATTTGATATTACATTGGTTTTTTTTTTTATGGGAGGTAGACCTGGTGGTATTGAGGGGCTACTCCTGGCTCTGTGATCTTGAGTTATCCTAGATGGTGCTCAGGACTGACATCAGGCTTGCAGCTGATTGTCTTGTCTCCTGTTTAATTTCTTCAGCTCCCTATATATATGTTTTTTCTGTTTGTTGGGAGGATGTGGGTTTTTGGCCATGACTGAAAGTTCAGGGCTTACTTCTAGCTTTTCCTTCAAGAATCACATTTTTTTTTTAACTTGATTGATTGATTGGTTTTTGGACTACACCCAGCAATGCTCAGGGGTCACTCCTGGCTCTGCACTCAGAAATAGCCCCTGGCAGGCTGGGGTATCACATGGGATGCTCCGAATAGAACCTGGTCACTCCTGGGTTGGCTGCTTGCAAGGCAAATGCCCTCCGCTGTGCCATCTCTTCTGCCCAGAGAGAATAACTGTTGATGAGGCTCAAGGACTCAAATGGGGTGCCAGCATTTGAACACACGTCAGCCTTATATATGCAAACACTCTCCCTACTGTGCCACTTCTCTGGCTGGGGCCCCATTTCAAAAAAAAAATTGTTTTGTTTGGGTACCACTCCCAGAAATACACAAGGATTACTTCTGGGCTTTGCTAAGGGATTACTCCTGGTGGAGCTCCAAGGACCACATGCAGTGGCAGAAATCAAATTCAGGTTAACCAGAAGCAAGTGAAGGTGATTCACTTCCTGAACTATGCCTCTGGTCCTCAAACTTTATTTTTTAAGCTCAGAAATGTATTATGACATTTAATAAATATAAAATAAATACTCATTTAATAAATATAAAATAGATATTCATTTAATAAATATAAAATAAATACTCAGGTATTGTATTTTTATTCTTTTCACCTTATTTGTATATATTAAATATGGAAATATTAAAACACGTTTATTTTTACATAAAAGTTTCTTTTTCCAATGTTTTAAAGTCTTCCTACTCTTCTTAATTGTAGCTCACAGCCTCCCTCTGGTGGTAGTTCCTTATAATTATATATTATTTTCTTTCCATTGCACTTAGGAATAGAAATGTTGCACATTAGCCCCATTCTTGTACTGTTTGGAAAGGAAATTTTCACTCAGAGAACTCTTAGTCTCAAAATAAAATAAAATAAAATACCACTAAACCATTAAGCAAGCGCCATCTTCTTGGGAAGCTGATTAAATGGCAGTTTGGCTTTCTAACAAGTGAACAGGGACCATATGTAGTTTTGCTTCATTTCGGACAATGAGAAGTTAACAATGAGCGTAATGTGGCGCAGTATTTAAAAGAAGATGTCATATATTTTGCATTCTACTGGCTATTTGCATTAAATGAGATGGAGACTAATCAATTTAATGCACTTGTTCACATATTTTATCATTATTCTAATGATACTTAAGCCTGTTTGCACCATGACAATGACAAATGTTCCATAACTATCTATGTATTATTCTTTCACATGTTGACTTAACCTCTATTTTTATTATTTTAATTTTTGTAAATTGCTTTGTAAAGTTTTCTATTCTTTTTTTTTTTTTTGGCCACACCCGGCGGTGCTCAAGGGTTACTCCTGGCTGTCTGCTCAGAAATAGCTCCTGGCAGGCACGGGGGACCATATGGGACACTGGGATTCGAACCAACCACCTTAGGTCCTGGATTGGCTGCTTGCCAGGCAAACGCCGCTGTGCTATCTCTCCGGGCCCAACTTTTCTATTCTTTGAACGAAACAATATTTATTAAATGTGTTAGTCATTGACTATTTCCAATGCCTTTATGCTTTATTTTTTTGTACTTGCCTAACCTCTTTTCCAATTAACATTTTATGAGGAAATATTATAAAGGTTATATGCTCAGCCTTACACCATTATACATACCATATACTCTCGAGTATAAGTTGAGTTTTTCAGCTTATACTCGGGTCATACAGGTTATTTGATTCGGTGCATGCACACATGTAGTCTTCAGTAGTTTTCTGTTGCCTGCTGGAGGTAGGCGGCTGAACTGAACTGTATGCCACTGAACTATTTAACCCACAATATTCTACGCTTTGTATGAGACCGACAGCTGTGATGGTGATATTTGCAAACTCAGTAATGATGACAATGTCTATGGTGATACCCTCACATAAGATACAGATGAAACTCCGTTTGGACATACAGGTGATGATGAGGAATCCAGTTTTGAAGGATTTTAACCTTTATGATTTAGCTTGATTACCTGTTAAGCAACTTTATTTAAAATTTTAAAGTTATTGTTGCTAGTTTCTAGTTCTTCTTTAGCAATAAATATGGAAAACATTTAACCTACTGATTCCTCAATTTTTGTAAATGTTTTGGGTATATATTTTTATTTTCGAAATGTACCAGTGGCTGCTTCATTTTCACCAAGTTTCCTCAGTTTTAGGGTAAAATTAGGGGGATCGGCTTATACTTGGGTTGGCTTATACTCGAGTATATAGGTAATTTTTGTTGCTGTTGTTATTGTTGTTGGCGGTTGCTCCCCAGCAGTGCTCAGAAGTCTTGACAGTTGAGTCTTGGCTACCCTGGCAGGAGGTTCAAAACAAGGGCCTCAGGATACTATGCTGCCCTGTTGCTGTGTATCCAGGGATTACCTGGATCATTATGATTGTATTGGGAGTCTACAAAGTCACACAGTTATATTTGGGGCTTATAAGGCTGAACCCAGAGATGTCCTGAAACCATAATGGCTAATATTCCACACTTGGTTGGGATATACCGTAACCTTTATCTTATTTTCCTTCCTCTATTTTTTCAAATAAAAAAGAAAAAGGGAACCTCTTCTAGCACTGGTATTTGAATGGGATGAAAAAATGTGGAACTTGAGTCTGGAACAAGGCATGTTCACTGACACTCGTATTGCTTGAGCAACAGTCCTGGCTCCAAAATATTCTGAATGTCTTTTTCTTACAAGCAATTCTTTACAACATACTACTTATTTCATTTAAAAGCTTAAATTCTAATTTATTCTGAATGAGGCTATGAAACAAAACATATGTGATTAATCCATCCATCTATCATCTATCTATCTATCTATCTATCTATCTATCTATCTACCTATCATCTATCTATTTATCTTAGTTTTTAGGTCACACCTGGCAGCGCTCAGGGGTTACTCCTGCCTTTACACTCAGAAATCTCCCCTGGCTGGCACGGGGGAACCATATGGGATGCCAGGATTCGAACCATTGTTCTTCTGTATGCAAGGCAAATGCCTTACCTCCATGCTATCTCTCTGGCCTCGTATCTGATTAATATTAAGGACAGTTTTTTCCAGGATAAACAGATCTGTCCAATATATTTGAGTGTTGGTCCTTTGTCTCGTCTCTATTATCTATTCTCAGGATTATTCCTGTCATATCAGTAGATCTTTTTTTTATTAGGTCTGAATCCATTGAAATTTGCTTTCATTTGAAAGCCTATGAGACAAAACACTAGGCTGATAGCAGAACTTATTTTTTCCTTTGAATTGTGGCATGTTTTCTCCATTCCTGAAAGTAAGTGATATCATATTATACATACTCTGAATTTGAATCTTTGAAATGTAATATAAAAAGTCATGTGAAAAAAATTACAACGAGTAAACTTAAAAGCATTGAGAAAAAAACACACTGTTAATGTTAGCAAGAGAATTGTAGACATGAGGTTGAATGTCAGACAAATTATTGTGAAAAGGGAAGCTTTTCAGTTTCTAAATTATATAATATTTGAAGAATTGATAAATATTTTGGGTTATTTCTAATTTGGGAATTTCAACCTTCTTACCATTTCCAAAAGGATCTTTTTTTTGGTTTTGGGCCACACCCAGTGGTGCTCAGGGGTTACTCCTGGCTATCTGCTCAGAAACAGCTCCTGCCAGGCACCAGGGACCATATGGGAAGCAGGATTCGAACCAACTGCCTTAGGTCCTGGGTTGGCTGCTTGCAAGGCAAACACCACTGTGCTCTCTCTCTGGCCCCTTCAAAATAATTTTTAAGAAAAGAATTAAAACAAGATCTGGGGCAGACAGAAGTATAGTATAGCTGGTTGGGTGCTTGCCTGCGAGTGGCAACCCACAGGTTTGATCCCTAGTATCCCATATGCTACCCTGAGAGATTACTTCAGTGTAGAGTCAAGAGTAAATCCTGATTATCACAGGTTGTGGTCTCCAAACAAACAAAAATTGTCTGGGAAGATATCATAAAGGAAGTGAGGCACTTGCCATGCATGTGGCCCACCCTTAGCAGGGTTTCAATTCTCTGTATCACATATAATTCTCCCAGCATCACTAGGAATGACTCCTGAGCACAAAGTCTGAAATATTAGATGAACATTAATGAATGTTGTCCCAAACCTTTCCCATCACAAAATTAAAGAACAAAGACAGTATTTCAAGTTCCACGTCTGTTGATTTCTAATAGCAGTAAAAGATTCTATGGGGTTCATCATGCCTAAAGGAGACAGGCACACGATGGCAAACATGGTTCATTATGACCATGGTGCTGTCAAACCAAGGATAACTTTCTCTGTACTGACAGTTCTGCAAGATATTGAGACAACTGGACAATCACTGTCAGAGCCAAGCTGCTGGAGATGGGCCTGCACTGCCAGTGTCCACGGACCTATGCAGGCAAGATTCTGACAAAATATTTTAATCTTTTTTAATAGAGAAGCCCAGGAGCCCATGACAAAGACCTAAGTCAGGAGAGAGAAAGAGAGAGAGAGAGAGAGAGAGAGAGAGAGAGAGAGAGAGACAGTGAGAGAGAGACAGTGAGAGAGAGACAGAGAGAGAGACACAGAGAGAGAGACAGAGAGAGACAGAGACAGAGAGAGACAGAGACAGAGACAGAGACAGAGAGACAGAGAGACAGACAGAGAGACAGAGAGAGACAGAGACAGAGACAGAGAGACAGAGAGAGACAGAGAGAGACAGAGACAGAGAGACAGAGACAAAGACAGAGAGAGACAGAGAGAGACAGAGAAGGAGGGAGAGATGGGTTTGAGATTAGGGTAAAATCAGATTGAGGGCCAGGTATACAATGTATACAAGGTATACAAATATAGAAAGGGACAGGTATACAATGTAAAGGGGATAAAAAGTCCAAAAGGAAACAGGAAGGAAGGTAGCTGAAGGTCTGCCAAAATCAGGGAGAAAAACCACAGCCAGGAGTAGAAACAGTTCAGTCCAACTGCTATTTCAACTGTCTCTTCTTTTTATTTTTTTGGCCACACTTGGTGATGCTTAGGGATTACTCCTGGCTATGAGCTCAGAAATTGTTCCTAGCTTGGGGGACCATATGGAACCCCGGGGATCAAACAGAGGTTAGTCCTGGGTCAGCTTCGTGCAAGGCAAACACCCCTACTATTGCGCTATCTCTCCGGCCCCACGCTTCAACTGTCTCTTCTAATTGCCAACACCTCTTCACCCCACCTATACCTGTGTGTGTGTGTGTGTGTGTGTGTGTGTGTGTGTGTGTGTGTGTGGGGGGTTATAGATTCAGGCAGGCAGTCATAATTAGTGTCTTACTTAAAGGGGTGAAACCCTTTTATAGCTAGCTAATGCTGGACTGTGGGACTAGAAATCACCTTTCCTATTCAGTTACAATCTTTTATTTCTCTGTCTTATACATTCCATTTTGTCTTCAGTGACTATTACTAGAAAAGTAAGACTCCCCACAATCACTTTGACCACTCAGTCATTTTTACCTAGCTGACTTCTCATTCATCAACAATAGTATTTTTCTCTTTCATAGTGTCAGTTCTTTATATAACTATATGTTAGAACCACCACTTAAAATTGTTGACCTGCTCATTACCTTTCTTTGTAATATTGCTGGCAATTTATTTGTCCAGTTTACATTGTAGTTTTATTTGTCTCTACTTCTGAATTACTGACCTGGGACTCAGCTGGCACACATCAGGGCCTCAAAAGAGGTTGAATAAATGAAAAGTAGTTAATTTATATGATTATTGAATAATTTGTGAGAGTTATTTTTGCATTTTGTCACTTAGGTGACTCTTGAAACTTTCATGGGATATATTTTGAGAATTATATTATTAAACTTCATTAAAGGGAAATAGATTGCTATATGTGCTTCATGGTGCGACTTTCCTAAGACTAAAGACATGATATTAAGAAAGAATCCTCTTTTACTACAATACTTCTAAGTTGTATTTGCTAACAGACACATCTATTTATTTATCTACCTATATTTAATTTTTTTTTTTTTTTTTACTTTTTGGGTCACATTCAGTGGTGCTCAGAAATTACTCTTAGCTCTGTGTTTGAGAATCACTTCTGGTAATTGATTCTTTGCAGACCAGATATGATGCTAGGAATTGAACCTAGATTGTCTTTATGCAAAGCAAATTTACTATCTCGTTGGCCCCAGGCTCTTTTTTTGAAATAATTTAATTTTTTAAACTTAAATACCATGACATGCAAATTTGTTCATAATTATAATCACAGTTGTGATAGTCATTCAATGTTCCAATATCAATCCTACAACCAGTGGACCCTTTCTTCCATCAGTGTCCACAGTTTCCCATCTACCCTCCCTCACCAAGTCTGCCCTTGAGCAGGCACAAAGAAATTAACTTCATACTCTTTTTATCATAACAAGGAGAATGGAATGATCAGACAATAGGTCAATAAAAGTCAATTTGTGATAATTGAATTTTAATTTGTGATCATTGTTATATCCTATAGGTCATCACTGTATCTTACTAAAGTTATTGTCTGAGGATTTACTGAGCTGTTTGGTGCTAGTTGAACCTTCTGTATTATTAGTCTTCCCTCATTGAGCTTTGTGAGCTTCTATAGAACTATCCCATCAAATTTGCTGTGCTGTCAGTACTGTAAAATTCAGAGGTGTCATGCCCTAGGAGCTGTGGAGCTGAGATGATTTGGTGCTGTGATAAGGGTCAGTTGTGGAGTTGGGCTGTTTATATATTAGAGGATTCCAGATGTGGGGGACATTGCTGGCCTTCTGGTATGAAGGGAATCTGTTCATTCCCATTCTAGAAGTCCCTTGATAGACCCTTGCTAGTCCCTTGGTAGACCCATATTTTAAAATCATCCTTTCATCTTATTGGTTCTCTACTTTATCAGATACATGGTTTCTAATTCTTGGTTCTCCCAACCTGCATGTTTTCATTTTGTTAATGATTTATTTGTGTGTGTGTGTGTGTGTGTGTGTGTGTGTGTGTGTGTGTGTGTGTGTGTGTGTGTGAGAGAGAGAGAGAGAGAGAGAGAGAGAGAGAGAGAGAGAGAGAGAGAGAGAGAATGTTGCTAAAAGTACCTGGTGGTGCTCAGAGTCTCAGTACGTTGGGTTTGATCCTGGCATGTAGAGAAGGAGTGCCATATGTATTGTGTATGTATGTGTGAGTGTGGTTGTTGACCTGACTTGCTTATATGCAAGCTTATATGCAGTTAAGTTATATGTAACCTGCCCTTGGGTTTTTTTTTTTTTTTCTTTTTGGTTTTTGGGCCACACCTGGAGGTGCTCAGCGGTTACTCTTGGCTCTGAGCTCAGAAATCATTCCCGGGGTCCGGGCGGTGGCGCTAAAGGTAAGGTGCCTGCCTTGCCTGCGCTAGCCTTGGACGGACCGCGGTTCGATCCCCCGGCATCCCATATGGTCCCCCAAGCCAGGAGCAACTTCTGAGCACATAGCCAGGAGTAACCCCTGTGCATTACCGGGTGTGGCCCAAAAACCAAAAAAAAAAAAAAAAAAGAAATCATTCCCGGCATGCTCAGGGAATCATATGGGACGCTGGGGATCGAACCTGAGTCTGTCCTGGGTTGGCTGTGAGTAGAGGCAAAAGCCCTACAGCTGTGCTATCATTCTGTCTCCAATAATCTGCCCTTATTAATAATGCTTCTGTCTTTCATTAGGGACCTGAACATGCCTGACACTGGGAACTGAGCTGAAGATCTCATGCTTACCCTGACCACATTCTAAACACTGATTTAGCTTTCCTCAAGTCAACTTCTTATTTCTTCCTCTTGCCTATAGTGGACAGACATCCTTATTTTAATTTTGATATTAGAGAACACATGTTTTGGACTGAATATTTATGTCTTTCCTGCCCAGTTCATATCTTCCTCAAACCCTGACCTTAAATTTGATGGTATTTAAAGTTAGAAAAGTCAGGAGAAATTAAAAATAGAACCCACATTTACTGAATTAATGGTCTAATACAAAGGGCTTTCAAAAGGCTAAGTTTTTTTTTTTTAACTTGTGAGGATATTAAATGACATCCATTTGTGAGAAACAGGAAGAGATCTATTTTTTCTTTTCTTTTTAGAATAATTTTAATTGTGACCAAAAGTGAATAACAAATCTTTTCACCGTAATATTTGAGGTACATAATGACAATTGATCAGGGCCATTCCCATCTCCAGAGTTGTCCTCCCTCCATCCCTTTTCCCAGCATGTGTCCCATATCTCCCTCCTTTGCCCCCAGAGTGATAGTGTAACTTTCTTTTTTTTTTTAAAGGAAGAATTCATTTACCAAGTAACTAGACTTCCAGTTTCTGTAACCATGAGAAATAAATTTTAGCAGCTTAAGTTACCTAGTCAATATATAATAGTTTGAAATCACTAGACAAAAGACTTTAACGTTTTCACCACTCAGTCTGATGTCACCAGTGACATTACATATGGACTCTTTATATTAAGGTAATATTTTACTTGCTTAGTTTGAGAATTTTTATTATGAATGCTGAATTTTTCCCCAATTTTTGCATAATATGATATGATCATTTTATGTTGTTCTTTTACTTGTTAATAAGATAAATCATGTAAATTGCTTATGTATTCTGAATTATCCTTGTAGCCCAGAGATGAATAACACTTTGCTGTTCTATAGGATATTTTCTCTATATTGTTGGGCTTGGTTTGCTGGTATTTTGTTGATAATTTTTTCTAGTGATATCTTTATTTATTTTATGTATTTTGGGGTGGGGAGGGGTTTCATTTATACCCAGTGGTGCTCAGCGCTTATGCCTCTTTACTCAGGGATTACTCCTGGTGATCTTGGGTGCTGTGGATTGAATCCTGGTTGGCCACATTCAAGGCAAGTGCATTCACTACCATCTGTACTATAGCTCCAGTCCTTCACTCATGGTAACTTTATATTGCTTTGGTAAGAGTGTAATGCTGGCTTTATTTAATGAGTGTTTTTTTTTTTTCACTTTTTTATATTCTAGAAGAGTTTGAGAAAGATGGATGTCTATTCTTAAATTTTTGATAGACTTCATTAGTGAAGTTGTCTGGTCATTGACTTTTCTTTGTTGAAAGAATTTTGATCAATGATTTAACCTCCTTATAATAGATCTGTGTAGGTTTTCTGTTTCTTTGTGTATTAATCTTGATAGATTGTATGTTTCTAGTAATTTATGTATTTCTTCTCACTCAGTTTCTCAAAATGGATAATACTGCTGACTTTCCTGCCCACAGAGGTGCTAGAATGGTCCAAGGGTGGATAGTAATCTGGGTACAACAGGGATAGTAATAGGTGCAAAACTCTGTGTAAAGAAGATAGCTTCAGTTTTAAGATTTGATTTTGTTGGTTTAAGGAAGATAGATTTGCTACATATAATAGTTACTAGTGGTCTCTCATTATTCTTATTATTTTTGTGTTTTCAGTTTCAATATCTCGTAGGCTTTTTGATAAATGTTCCCCAATACAATTATAATTTATCTCAAAATATTATCTCACTGAAATAATAATATATGACTATTTTACCTAGGGTAAGAGATAATACAGATCAACTATTAATCAGAGCTAACCCTGAAAAATTCCTATTTTATTTTTAGTTTCCTAATTTCTTTTATTTCTTTTCTAATTTTAATTTTAATTATTTTAATTTTTATTTTGACCAAAGTGGATTACAAATCTTTCAAAGTAATTTTTTAGGTACATAGTGACATTGAATCAGGGGCATTCCCACCATCAATGCTTTTCTCCCTCCACGCCTGTTCCCAGCATGCATCCCATATCCACCCCCCCCTCTCCCCGCCTTTACAACCTGGGTTGCTAGTATGAGTGGTCCCCTCTGTGTCTAGCATGTCTGATCATTTTTTATTTCTACTTAATGTTCATAAAACTCTCTGGTCTTGGTACCCTCCATTATTTCCCCCTCAGTTTGTGAGGCAAAATAAGATGCTTCAAATAATGTGGTTATGTTTGAAGAAAAAAAAATAAAATGGGGCCAAAATCAAACAAGCAAAAATGGGAGAAGTATTTCAAGAGGGTATAAATATCAGTTAAGGAGAAGAAAGGGAAAAAGGGAGAAACATAACAACAATACTAAAACAAAATTAAAAAAAAAATCAAACAAAAAACTCAAAAAATACCACAGCAATAAAGACACCAACCACACAATAACCACGGTCCTGAAATAAAAAACAAAACAAAACAAAACAAAGCACACACAAAAAAGAAAACCTATGGAAAAAATAAACAAGCAACAAACAACAACAATAGCAAAACAAAAAAAAGTAAAATTGTGCTAGTTTCCTAATTTCTAAAATTAAATTATTGCTAAGGTTTTATGTTTAAATGTTTGGGTCACTATTTACAAACCCTGATAGAAAAGAAATGCTAAGGCAATGTAGCAAATATTTAAAAGTTTAATGTATAGAACCCATCTGTCTGGATGTATATTCCAATGCTACCTATTAGCACCTGATTTATAGTCAGATACTTTTGTAAAAGGGAGTTTCCAGAAGCAGAGGCTGAGAACTTCTTTGATGTTTGGGCTGTTTAAGTATCAACACATTTGATTGGCAATGAAATCAAGTTTGGGCAGCTGGAGATACTGAACTATGAGGAATGCCTTACAAAGGCTTGCGGACCCCATGGGAACTCTGTAGCGATTCCTCTGTCTCATGATGGACATAACTTAAAAGAAGTTCACAATTCATATCTTGATATGGGTTTCTCTGGAGATGATGCATCTTCTGTCCAGGTGACTATTTTCAGTAGAGGAAAGTCTTAAAGTTGCTGACAGTTGGAGGAACAAACTCTTTCTTAAATAGTAATATTGTTGACAGATTTTCACCGTTCCTAGACTCTGAAGTCAGAGTGATATTACAGCAAGTTGGGTGCTTGACTTGCACATTGCTGATCTGGATTTGATCCCTGGAATCTCATATGGTCTCCCAAGGACTACCAGAAGAGATCCTTGAGCACAGAGCCAATAGTAAATCCTGAGTATTGTTGGGTGTAACCAAAAAAAAAAATCAAATGAATACAACTACCAGACCCATTGTTTGAAAATCAATAATAGTAATAAATGTTATATTCTAGGATGATTAAATTATAAAGACTATACTACAGAATGTACCCAGAAATAGGATGGAAGACACAGAGTAAATTCTTGGTAAATATTACAGATGTTAATGATAACACTAAGAATGTCATCAAGATTTCGGGTTGTGAAGAAATTTAGAGTTCATTGAATTCAGTATTTTTTGAATGTATGCATGCATCAGAATCATTTGTAAGGATTGTTAAGATAGAGCTTGCTGGATCCAGAGTTTCTGACTCATTAGGTCTTGAATGGAGCTTGAGATTTTACATTTCTTTGATGGTGCCAACTAATGCTGCTTGTGATGGTTGGTATCACATCTTGAGAACCACTGATCTAAACATTTCTTTACCCAGTTGAGGTTCAGGCAGGTAATAAATAGTCAAGGTCCTGTATTAGATTGTGGCAAAAATGAAATGCCAGAGATAATCAGTATTCCCAGTGTGCTATTTATTATATCATTATAGCATCTACATTTGTGATTTCAACATTGAAATGACTTCCTCATCAGAACTAATACCATCCACAGAGAATAAACATAGTTTTTTTGCAGTAAGGTTTTTCAAATGTGACTAATAGTTTGTGTAATATGTGAATCAGTACATTTGTTGAGAGAATTCCTCAAGGTAATTACTTTTATGGAATAAATACTGGTAGTACATTTCCTTTTTTAACTACTCCTGGGACTATCTCAAAGAATAGACAAGTGTTTTGCTATAAAGTTTAATTGAGAACTTAATTAAGAGAACATACTATATAGTATACATCACACATTAATTTGTTTGCAAATAGAAGCCATGAGAATGCATGGATCACTTGGGACTAGGGAAATCATTTACATCTTCCACAAATAGTGAAATGTTTCTCACTCATCTCAGACACTAGGACCTGATTCTCTTTTCCCAATTTTCTTGATCATCCTTGGCATATAAATTTCACCAACTCCTGCACATACCAAATTCATACACTACCTCCTCTTCCCTCAGTCAATAGCTCTCTCCTCCTCTTCATCTGTCTTTGCTATATTGAGATTAAAAAAATCACAAAAAAATTAATTAACAACCAAACAACTGCATTTGTTGAAGCTGCCATCTTCTCTCTAGTGTCAAAAGGAAAACATCTATTTTTTGTTAGCAAATTGAACAAATTCCATGATTTCCTAGGATGAAATATGTGGCTTGCAATTCTAAGACCACTGTGAAGGTTCTGCAAAATCTGGGAAGATTCTGCTAGCAGGAAGGAAACTGAATTATTTTCTCAGAATGTCACTTTAGTCTTGTCTTGACAGCTAGTCAAGATTTCTTTTGTTTATTGTTTTTGTTTTAGTTTTTGGGCCATACATACCTCCCTGCACTCAGGCATTTCTGGCTCTGTGCTCAGGAATTATTCTGGGCAGTTTTAGGATACCATAATGCGATTCCGGGCATTGAACCCAGCTCAGCTGTATGCAAGGCAAATGCCCCACCCTCTGTGCTATAGCTTCAGCTTTGATTAACTTTTTTTATGGTCACTTTTCTCCAAGCTCCCTCCTAGGATTTCATGTTATCAAATATTTCTCCAATGGCTTCTTTACCTGAAATGAATCTTTAGTGAGTTTTGTATTAGGGCATTTTGTAATAGATACTTTGCTATAAGATACTTTTCCTGCAAATATTTTAACCTCATAACTTATTGATTATAAGGCAAATTTTTCATAAAAAGATAAGTTGGTTTAGAGTTTGGCTTCAACAGGTAGAATACTTCCATTTATATAAAAATATAAATCTTATAGAATCTTAGTTCTGTATACCTTATCATGAGTTATAGACTGATGAGTAATATTGTATTAAGGTAATATGACTATGTAATTACCTTGGTAAAATATGGTAAAAATTATTGGAACTATGACATAAGAACGAAAAGAGATTATTCTAAGAAATAATGATATATTATATATACAAATATTTTTATTGTAAGAATTTATTCAAGAGACAAAATTGATTAACATAATGAGGTAAACTAACATAACATAATATAGTAACATAACATAACATATAATATAATTGATATAATAATAATACATGTAAGTCAAAGAATGTTTCTGATTAAAAACACATTTTTTCCATAATGGCTTACATGTCTTTCACAGTAGTATTTTAGGTACATATTAACATTGAGTCAGGGGAATACCCATTATCAACTATGTCCTCCCCCCATTCCAGTTCCCTTTCTACAACCCATATACCCCACCATCACCCGCCGGGCTGCTAGAGTAGGTGGATCCTTCTTTGTCTGGCTTACTATTAATGATCACATATCTGTTTGGTCCTGGAACCCTCCCTTGTTTCCCCCTCTATTTAAGAGGCAGAGCTAGAAAAATCGAGGTATGTGGTTTTGTTTGAAGGCAAGAAAAGCAATAGAATGGGGTACAAAATAAGAGGAAAAAAAAGAAGTCAGAAGTCAAAATCAAATATGCTGAAAATGGGCTGAGTCCCTCTAGAGGCTTCCATCCTCAGTTTGAGAGTATATATACAAATATTTTGGTGAACACAGTTCTCTTTATAGTCATCAAACCTAAAATTTCACCAGCTTGTGGAAAATATAAAAAGTGACTTGTATTCTGGGTGGTGGGGGTGGTAAAGGAGGGAGATATGGGAGACATACTGGAAACAGGAGTGGAGGGAGGACAACATTGGTGGTGGGAATGCCCTTCATTCATTGTCACTATCTACCTTAAATAATTCTGTGTAATGAACTTCAGTCACAATAAAAATTAAAAAAAAAGAAAAGAAAGTGACTTGTAATTCACACCAGTATTTAGGAATGCTAATCATTACATTTTTGGCTAAATTAAGCTGTCTTCACCAAATGAACTATGTAATACTAGAAATTGGGGGCAAAAAATAAATAAGCAAACAAAAATCCTACAAACAAACAAAAAACAAACCACCACTACCATCACAACCAACCCCCTTCAGAAGATCCTTTTATGCTCCTCCCAGGAAGTGTTATATAAATTCTGATGAGTTTAAGTTACTTGAAACTGCTGAAAATTTTTTGTTTTCTGATAGTGGACAAAATGACATAGGAAGAATTTTTGTATTAGGCTTAGAATATGACTTAGATTATTTGTTGAAATATAAGGGCTGGACTTGTAGCAGAACATTTCAATATAAAGCCTATATATGACCTTGCAGTCAAATATAATGAGAATAGCCCGCCCCGCCCCCGCAGCATTTCCCCTGGCTTCCAAAAGGTAGGGAGGCTCCGCCTACCCACGCAGCAGCCCACAGGAACGGTCCGCCCCGCCCCCGCAGCGTTTCTCTGGCCTCCAGAGGCTAGGGAGGCTCCGCCCACCCACGCGGCCCGTGTGACTGGTCCGCCCCGCCCCCGCAGCGTTTCTCTGGCCTCCAGAGGCTAGGGAGCCTCCGCCCACCCACTCAGCCCCCCCACCCCCCCCCACCCCCGCGAACGGTCCGTCCCTGCAGCGCCCCGCCCACCCACGCCGGCCCTGCCCCGCCCCCCCCCCCCCCCCCCCCCGCTGGGCTTTTGCTGCCTCTCAGCACTAGCTGACAACAATAGGGCAAAGCAAGGAATCAGGCCACAGAAAGAGCACACGAGGAGCCAAACCTCAGCAAGCTCTCCCAACAGTACCTCTAGATCCACCCTCAGGGAGGGGACCCATTCCCACACAACAGGGGATCAAAACAGGCTGAAATCGGAAGGAACAGCACTCCAAAGCACACCAATAAACACAAAAAAATATGGGTAAATCAAAGAGAACCCTAAGTTCTGAAGATATGGAGACAAACCCTAACAAGTTTCCAAGTCCGCCAAAATGCACAGATCCCTGGGAAGGTGAACTAAAAGCAGCAATGAGGAAGGAAATGCAAGAATTAATAAAAGAATTGAGAGAAACCTTAGCTACAGAATATGAGATAGCTATGGATGAACGAATAAGCCAAATTAAAGAAGAAATGTTAAAGAGCATGAGAGAGTCCATACAAAAAGAAGTGAAGGAATTAACAGACAAAGTAACAAGCCTTACTAGCAGAAACACAGAGTTGGAGAAACACATTGAAAAACTCGAAGGAAAACTGCAAACAAAAAATGAACAAGAAACCAACAAAGAAATAAAAGGCAAAGCACTGGAAGGAAAAGTCCGGTACCTAATGAACAAGGACAAAAGAAACAATCTAAGAATCGTGGGTATACCAGAAGGGGAGGAAATAGGGAAAAGGGAAGAACAAGTAGTCAGAGAGATAATAGCAGAGAACTTCCCCACCCTCTGGAATGAAACTTCAGGGCAAATACAGGAGATCAAGAGGGTCCCTAATAAAATAGACCCCAATAAACCAACACCAAGACATATAGTAATCCAAATGGCAAAAAGCAAAGAGAAAGAGGAACTTCTTGAAGCAATAAGAGAGAAAAAACCCTCAAATACAAAGGGAGGGACATAAGAATCAAACCAGATCTCCCAGTCGAAATAATTCAAGCAAGAAGACAGTGGAATAACATATTTAAATGACTGAATGAAAGAAACTTCCAACCTAGAGTCCAATACCCAGCAAAACTATCATTCATATGGGAGGACAGACTAAAAACATTCTCAAACAAGACCGAACTAGAACTATTTGTGCAAACAAACCGATCCTAAACGACCTACTCAGAGATGAATTACACAATCCAAACCCCCGATTGTAATAAAAACCACCCTACACAACACAACTGCACAACAGTCCTCTCTCTCAATAATCTCCCTAAATGTTAATGGCCTAAACTCCCCAATTAAAAGACGCATAGTAGAGAACTGGATTAGGAAAAATAAACCGGATTTCTGCTGTCTACAAGAAACACACCTACAGCTACAGGATAAGCATAGGCTTAGAATAAAAGGATGGAAAGTAATTATTCAGGCCAATGGAAAACAAAAAAGAGCAGGGACAGCCATTCTTATATCAGATCAAATCACTTTCAATCTCAAGAAAGTGATCAGAGATAAAGAGGGTCACTACTTACTGATCAGGGGAACACTAGATCAAGAAACACTAACCCTGGTCAATATCTATGCACCTAATCTAGAGTCAGCAAAATATGTGAGGCAACTGCTCAAAAACCTGGAGAAACACATGAAGGGAAATGTGATAATAGTAGGGGACCTCAATACTCCACTATCACCACTGGACAGATCCACCAAACAGAAAAATAGCAAAGAAATAAGAGCTCTGAATGAAAAATTAGAAGATTTAGGACTAATAGACTTATATAGAGCCCTCCATCCTCAGAAAACAGAATACACATTCTTCTCAAGTCCACATGGAACCTTCTCCAGAATAGACCATGTCTTAGGAAACAAAACCAACCTATATAAGACCATGAAGGTAAGGATCATTAGAAGTACCCTTTCAGATCACTATGCAACAGAGCTCAAAATTGGGGTCAAGAAGAAGCAATGGAGAAAAACTAATACCTGGAGATTAAACAACATGCTGCTCAACAACAGCTGGATCAAAGAGCAACTCAAGGAAGAAATAAAAAGATTCCTTGAGACAAATGATAATGAAGAGACAACATGTCAAAATTTATGGGACACAGCAAAAGCAGTAATTAGGGGGAAACTCATAGCAATACAGGCCTATGTCAAGAAACAGGAAAATAACAAAACCAACAGTTTAAAAGATCACCTCAAAGAATTGGAACAACAGCAACAGAGAAACCCAACCACAACCAGAAGGCAAGAAATAATAAAAACCAGAGCAGAAATAAACAGCATAGAAACTAAGAAAACAATACAGAAAATCAATGAGAGCAGGAGTTGGTTTTTCAAAAAAAATAAACAAGATAGACAAACCACTGGCAAAACTCACCAAAAAAAAAGAGGGAAAACACCCAAATCAGTAGGATCACAAATGAAAGGGGAGAGATTACAACAGAACCCCAAGAAATACAACATATCATGAGATCATATTATGAGCAACTCTACTCAGCTAGGATAGAGAACCCAGGAGAAATCGACAGATTCCTGGAGAAAAACCCTCTTCCAAGACTGGACAAAGAAGAACTAGAAAGCCTAAACAGACCAATCACCTCAGAGGAAATTGAAGATGTAATTAAAAAACTCCCTAAGAACAAAAGCCCAGGCCCAGACGGATTTACAGGTGAATTCTACCAAACATTCCGAGAAGATTTACTACCACTTTTTCATAGGCTCTTCCAAACCATAGAAAAATCAGGAATCCTTCCTAACTCCTTCTATGAGGCAAATATCACACTCATCCCCAAAGATGGCTAAGAAAGAAAACTACAGACCAATCTCACTAATGAACATAGATGCAAAGATACTCAACAAAACCTTAGCAAACCGAATCCAGCTCTTCATCAAAAAGATCATACATCATGACCAAGTGGGATTCATACCAGGAATGCAAGGTTGGTTCAACATACGCAAATCAATCAACATTATACATCACATCAACAACAAGAAAAACAAAAACCACATGATCATATCAATCGATGCAGAGAAGGCGTTTGACAAAATCCAACACCCTTTCATGTTAAAGACACTCAGCAAAATAGGGTTAGAAGGAACCTTCCTCAAGATAGTTACAGCTATTTATGAAAAGCCTACAGCCAACATTATACTTAATGGCGAGAAACTAGAAGCATTCCCACTAAGGTCAGGAACTAGGCAAGGCTGTCCACTCTCTCCACTCTTATTCAATATAACCTTAGAAGTCCTAGCAATAGCAATCCGACAAGAGAAGGGAATCAAAGGAATCCAAATTGGGAAAGAGGAACACAAACTATCTCTATTTGCAGATGATATGATGATATACATCGAAAACCCCAAAGAGTCCACAGTAAAACTCCTAGAAACAATTAACCAATACAGCAAAGTGGCTGGATACAAAGTCAATACACAAAAGACAGTAGCGTTTCTATATACAAACAACGAAGTCGAGGAGAGAGAGATTAAAAATACAATACCATTTAAAATAGTATCAAAAAATATCAGGTACCTAGGAATCAACCTTACAAGGGAAGTGAAAGATCTATACCAGGAAAACTTCAAAACGCTTCAGAAAGAAATTGAAGACGATCTAAAGAAATGGAAGAACATCTCATGCTCATGGATAGGTAGAATTAACATAGTCAAAATGACTATCCTACCCAAACTACTATATAGATTTAATGCAATCCCTATCCAAATCCAGACACCATTCTTTAAAGAAATAGAACAATCAATCACAAAATTTATCTGGAACCACAAAAGACCCAGGATAGCCAAACACATACTGAAAAACAAAAAGCTGGGAGGCATCTCCTTACCTAACTTGAAACTATACTATAAAGCTATAGTAATCAAAACAGCATGGTACTGGAACAGAAACAGGACCTCAGACCAGTGGGTCAGAACAGAATTCCCAGACATAAACCCCAAAATATACAGCCAAATAATATTTGACAAAAGAGGCAAGAACCTGAAATGGAACAAAGGAAGTCTATTCAACAAATGGTGTTGGTACAACTGGAAAACCACATGTACGAAAGTGAAGATTGACCCATACCTCACCCCTTATACAAAAGTTAACTCAAAATGGATCAAAGACCTTGAAATCAGACCCGAATCTATAAAGTTTATCGAGAATAAAATAGGCAGAACACTCGAAGACCTATATATCAAAAAGGTCTTTGAGAATGGAGCACCAATGGCAAAAACGTTAGCATCAAATATAAACAAATGGGACTACATCAAACTAAAAAGCTTTTGTATGGCAAAAGAAACCCTACTTAACACAAAAAGACAGTTAACAGAATGGGAAAAAAATCTTTTCACTTGATATTTCAGATAAAGGGCTGATATCTAGAACATAAAAAGCACTCAGAAAGCTGAGCCCCCCAAAACTAAATAAAGCCATAAAAAATGGGGAGATGAAATGAATAGACACTTCTCTGAGGAAGACAGAAGGATGGCCAACAAACACATGAAAACATGCTCACCTTCACTCATCATCAGGGAGATCCAAATCAAGACAACAATGAGATACCACCTTACACCAGTGAGGATGGCCCACATCAAAAATAATGGAAACAACCTTTGTTGGCGGGGATGCGGTATGAAAGGAACTCTCATCCACTGCTGGTGGGAATGCCCCCTAGTCCAACACCTATGGAGAAAAGTCTGGAGAGTGCTCAAAGAACTCAGAATTGAGCTGCCATTTGACCCAGCAATTGTGCTCCAAGGCATATACCCCCAAGTTGAAAGGACATTCATTCCAAAATACGTATGCACCACACTATTTATCGCAGCACTCAGTATAATAGCCAAATCTTGGAACCAACCTCGATGTCCAACAACAGATGAATGGATCATTAAGATGTGGTACATATACACAATGGAATACTACATGGCAGTCAGAAATGATACAATCACAGACTTTGCAGCAACGTGGATGGACCTAGATCATGTTATGTTAAACAAAGTAAGTCAGAAGACAAAAGATAAACACAGAATGGTAGCACTATTCTGAAGCACCTAGAACATATATTTTATACACAACTAACACCTAACAACCAAATAAAAGGGTTTAACAGGGTAGAATCTCCAAACACTGTAATAGTCAACATATACTTGGGAGCAGTGTCCAAAATACATGAAAAAGGAACAACACGAACTCTTAACTACACATTATACCACAAAGAAAACAACAACAAAAGAAATAGCAACATAGAGAGAACAGGTATGTAATCAGACTTCTACAACAAAGGCCCACAATAATCCCTTAGAGATCGTATACAGGAACACAAGTATAGAACACCATGGGAAATCACTGACTGCAATGGAAACATACCATAACACTATGTTTTAATGCCTTTATCTTACTATATTTTTGCAGGATCCAGAAGCCCCCCAGGGGGGCCCGGCCAGCAGGAATTTGCTGGGAAGGCTTCTCAGACGACCGCACTTCTATTTTGCTGAGTAGAAGCACAACCACACTGTAAGAAATTTAAGAGAGGTTAATAATAAATGGCCTAAGACAATATTTCACTGCTCAAAGGCGTTTATTGAAATACAACTCCTTCTTTTATAGTGAAGGAGAAGGGGGCAGTACAAAGGTGCTGTCAATCATACTTTTGGCGCGAAGTGGACAGTGGGCTAGGGGGCTGGATGACCTTCAAGCTATGCTGAACGTGCTGTTTCAATGGAAACTTTTAGTGTCCTTCTAGTTGCATTCCTAATTGCTTGACTATCAGGAAATGGTGCAAGATGTGCTTGTCTCAGTGATCTTGAACAGACAATGTAGCATATACTTATTGAAAACAGCCTAATTCACTCCGGAATGTGGTCTTAAGGAATGAGGCCTAGTTTCTGATAACTGTACCAGGCAGTTTTTACTCTCCTCCGGGCTTAGAGCTAAATTATGTCCTGCAGCTGCACATTCTTTTCTCTTAGCTCAAAAATTTGCAGCAAGACTGCATATTGCTTTTAGGTGAAAAGCTGGGCTATGGCAGAAAGAACCGCAAAATGTCCTCAAACAAGTCAGTTCCCAACATCTCCCCCTTTCTCTTCTAATAAAAGAAGGAAAGTCGTGAGCGGGTGGAAGAACCGTGTCTTAGGCATACAAGGTTTGACCAGGTCGGACACGGCCAAAGCCGCATTTAAAAGGTGGCTACAAACGCCGTGGGTGTGCGCAGAGATCCGAATTATGCGTTGTAGCCTTTTAGGGCCGTGCCCTAACTGGGACCTTGCTAATCCCGTCGTAGGTGTCTCCACAGCCGAGAGCACAAGTGCCGGAGCGAGCTCCGTCTGTTAGCTATGCGCTCTATCTCCTGGAAACTTAGTGGCTGGAAAGGCGGCTTGGTGACTAAAGCCAAGTTTTCACAGGAGTCACGCGGGGTTAGACGCTGGTAGTTAACCTGAATAGAGGTTTTTGCCTTTTCATCTACCTGGTTTTTAATAAAGGCAGTAATTTTGCGGAAAATCCATGGGCCAAGAGAAAAGAGCAGCATGAGGCTAATAAGAGGGCCCACAACGGTGGACAAGATTGTGTGGAACCAAGGGGAAGAGAAAAACCAATCCTGGTACCAACCTTGTTCTTCATCAAAATGTTTTTCAAAATCTTTTATACCATCACCAATATGTTGAACGCTATCTCTAACTAAACCTGTTTTGTCTTTAAAAATACAACATTGTTCCTTAAGGGCTACACAGACTCCCCCCTCTTTCATAAGGGCAAAATCTAAAGCACGACGATTTTGGAGAACAACATCAGCAAGGGAACTAATAGTATCTGTGAGAAATTGCAGACTAGTTTTGATTTCATTAATGTCTTGCTCTACTGCTTGAGTAAGAGTGCGGAAATTGGATTGAGAGGATACAAGAGAGTAGATGCCAGTGCCAGCGCCAGTAGCGCCAACAGCAAGGAGAACTGCAAGTGTAACGGAGGTGAAGGGCTCACGGCGTCGTCGAGAGAGAGATTGAGAAGAATATGAATAGGGTGAGGTGGCAGGAGAGGGAAAGGTATGTTTTGAGTGAATGGTGATTTTTGGAATGAGAATAACGAGGACACAGTAGTCATGTGAAAGGAGAAAAGAAGAACGAATGATAAAGGGAGTAAGGCCAGAAGCACAGGCAAAATAAGTACTATTGGGAGCTAACAGATAGGTTTTTGAGGAGGAAGAGTTGTAGATGTCAATAGTTTCGTTGCATACATCAAGTAATTGGCTAGGAAGCAGGGAGTCGTTAGGCTTAATGCAAAGGCCAGAGCCTACGACTTGACCGACTGTAATGCCATGTTGAGGTTGTGTGTTCCAACAGAGGTCAGAGGGGTTGGAGGTAGAGGAAAGGTTGCCAAACACTGCAACACCTTCATAGAAGGGCGGTTGAGGAGAAAAACAAAGCCAACATCTTTCATAGGCAGGATCTGTAAGGGCAAGAGCAGAAGCATTCATAAGATTGAGAATAACTTGCGAGGAGGGAGAAGGACCGGAAGGCATAGTGAGTTGTCTGAGAGAAGGAGAGGCAGATGGAAGAGGAGAAGGAGGAGAAGGCATGTGTGATGGACCTGAATGAGGATGAAGAAAGGTGTTAGGACCAACGGCGAGGGGGTGAGAATTCGGCAACTGTTTAAGCAAACGTAGGGAAAAAAGAAGTCCAGGGTCGGTACGCCTAATGTAAAGTCTGAGTCCCCATTGTACGGTTTGAGTCCAGTGATGCTGACGTCCAGCAGCAGTAAATTCGATGATGAGGGGGTTACACCAACCACGGGTAGAGGAGGATGCATCACAGCTGGGAAGAGGATGAGTAAGTGGGGGGCGAGAGACGGTGATAAAGTCCCAGGAAGATGAAGGTTTCCAATAGGTAGTTCCAGTGGTCTCACAACCCCATGAAGCGCAGAAGTACTGGTTATGATCGCCACATTTATGGTCGATGGAACGGGGGCGATGATGTCCTGGGCAAACATAGAAGGTGGAGAAGTGATATCTTAAGTAGTTACGGCGAACAGCAGAATTGCAACCAGCGGTAGGGGGGGCGTAGGAGTTATAGCTGTCAATAGCGCGGGGTTGAGGTAGATGAAAATTAGAGGTGCCCCAGTAAGAGCTGGCACCCATGGCTAGGGCACAAAAATCGACGTGCAGAACAGGCCAAGGAATGGAGGTGGAGAGGATGGAAGTTTGGTTAGCGACGTCGCCAGCCTCATTGATGATCTGGCAAGTGTAGTTGAAGACTTGGTATCGTTTGTTATTCTGGGAGTGGCAGACAGATGGGAGCTGGAACAGCAACAGCAACAGGAGGGCACGCATTTTGAACGGTGGTGGATGAAATAACGATGTTAGCGGCGATAGGTTCTGGAAGAGAAGGAGGAAGGGGATTCTCAGGGCTGGGAGCCCTGGGCGCGTTATAATGTTTGACCAGCCGGTCTGGAAGCCAGCGGGTGTTGCCCGTGTCTATGTCATGGACACAAGCATGGCCTTTGCCCCAGATGAGGACGGGGTGTGGTCCTTTCCAGAGTCCAGTGTGAACATCTTTCCAGAGGACTGACTGGAAATCAGAGGCAGTGTTGGGATGCCAATATCGATCAGCCGCAGAGCGGGTTTGAAGATCGAGTGACAAAAAGTTAAGCACAAAGAGTGCATGGGCAAGCAGGAGACGGTGCCTGCCGTGGCGAGCATACAAGGTTTCACTCTCGCCAGAGAGCTTTATGAGCATGTTCTTTAAAGTTTGATTAGCTCTCTCCACAATGCCTTGACCCTGGGGGTTATAGGCTATTCCTGTTTTGTGCTGGATGCCAAACTTAGCACAAAAGTTTTGAAATTTTTGGCCAGTGTACCCTGGGCCATTATCAGTTTTAAGAATTTTGGGCACTGCAAGCGTGGCAAAACAGTGCATCATGTGAGCAATAACATCAGCAGAAGATTCTCCAGTATGCAGGGAGGCACAAATAAAGCCACTGAAGGTGTCAACAGTGACATGAATGTATTTAAGTTTGCCAAATGCCGGATAGTGTGTGACATCCATTTGCCAAAGTTCACCAGGCACAAGGCCGCGGGGATTAACTCCAACATGAGGTTCAGGAAGAAGAGAAAGACAGGATTTACAAGAGCGAACAATTTCACGAGCTTGTTCACGAGTGATAGCGTATTTAAGACGTAAGGTTTGAGCATTGAGATGATGAAGTTTATGGGCAAGAGTAGCTTGTTGTAGAGTGTCAAGAGTATGGGGTGGAGGGGTGGTGGAAAGAAAACAAATAGCTGAAGTGTTGGCACGGGTGGCTTCGTCTGCGAGGGCGTTGCCAAGCGTAAGAGGGCCAGGCAAACCTGAGTGTGCACGGATATGTGACACGTAAAAGGAGTTGGTTCGTTGTAAAATGAGCTGTTGAATGTGAGAGAAGAGTGTGAAGGCAGGAGTAGAGGGTTTAATAAAGGGTACTGTTTCTAAAAGTGGCAAAGAGGAAGCAATGTAATGGCTATCAGTGTACAAATTAAAGGCTTGAGGAACAGAGAGAAAGACCTGGTGAACGGCTTCCAATTCCACAAGCTGAGCAGAAGTGTGTGTGGTAGAGAGTGTACTTGTGGAACCATCAACTGAAAAGGAGGCGGTACCGTTAGAGCTACCATCTGTAAAAGCAAGAGAGGCAGAGGGGATGGGCTGATGTTTAGTGAGTCTTGGGAATACTACAGGATGTTTGTTAAGGAAGTGCAACAGTTTGTCAGCTGGCATGTGTGTAGATAGGGTCCCTTGAAAATAGGTGAGAAAGAGGAGCCAGGCTTGATTCATGTTTGCTAGCCAGGCCAATTGATTGTGTGTGTATGGAAGAATAATTGTGTCAGGGTGTTTAGCGAAGAGTTTGAGGGATGTTTCACAGCCTTGATGTAAGAGCTGGAGGACAGAGGAAGTGTATGTAGAAAGAACTTTGGAAGGTGAGGAGGGAAGGTGAATCCAATAAAGGGGGGCGGACTGCCAGAGAACGGCGGTGGGTGTGAAAGCTGTGGAGCAAACAATGAGCTGAAGATCAATAGAAGGGTTATAGTAAGTGATAAGTTGGTTTTGGATGGCATGATTGACAGAATCAAGTGCGGCACGAGCTTCTGGAGTGAGAGAGCGTGGGCTGGAGGGGTTGGAATCTCCTTGGAGGATATCAAAAAGGGGTTTTAGATCACCTGTGGTGAGTTTAAGGTAAGGGCGGAGCCAATTAATGTCACCAAGAAGGCGTTGAAAGTCATTAAGTGTTTCAAGGTGGTGAGTGCGAATTTGCACCTTTTGAGTTTTTACCTGAGAGGGTAGCAATTCAAATCCAAGGAATAAGTGAGGTGGAGAGGTTTGTATTTTGTCTGCAGAAATTTTAAAACCTTTTGAGGATAAGAGAGAAATTAGTTTAGTAGAGACTGAATGCAGGAGAGACTCATCAGGACATGCAAGAAGGATATCATCCATGTAGTGAAGGATATAAACTGAGGGATAAGAGTTACGGAAGGGATCAATAAAGGAAGCAACAAATTTCTGGCATAGAGTAGGACTATTCGTCATTCCCTGGGGTAAGCTTTTCCAGTGATAGCGTGGACAGGGACCAGCACAATTGGGAACTGGGAGAGAAAATGCAAAACGTTTACAATCTTCTGGGTGAAGGGGAATGGAAAAGAAACAGTCTTTGAGATCAATAATTATTTTGAAAGTATTAGAAGGGATGGCAGACGGCACTGGCAGTCCGGCCTGAGCGGCTCCCATGGGAATCATAGTTTTGTTGATGGCTCTAAGATCATGAAGGAGGCACCATCTGCCGGATTTTTTGCGAATAACAAAGATGGGTGTATTCCAGGGGGAGGTGGAAGGTTCTATATGTCCAGCCTCAAGCTGTTCCTTTACAAGAGCTGAGGCGGCTTGGAGCTTTTCACCGGATAGAGGCCATTGGTTTATCCAAACAGGGATATCAGAGCGCCAGGTAATTTTTTCTATAGGAGGCACAGGGGCGTTTTGAACTGATACAGTATAAACAGAACTGAAACCAAGACCTTGACGGCCAGGATTAGGGGAGGGTTGAATGGGCTTAGAAATGCCTTGCAAGGTTTTTCCGAGGCCTTTGGAGGGTGTATATCCTTGTGTCATCATTTGAGCGAGAGCAGCAGGGTTTTTGCACTTTACAATATAGACACCCATTTGTTCCATAATATCTCGGCCCCATAAATTAATGGGCAGGTCGGGAACTATGTACGGACGTACAAGTCCAGTGTCCCCATCTTCGTCCTGCCAGACCAGCTTATTGGCGCTAATGAGGACTTGCTTGACTGTGCCCGCGATTCCAGAGACAGAATCAAAAGAGGCTGTGGTGGGCCAGTCTGGGGGCCAGTCAGTAGGAGAAAAGCAGGTGGTGTCTGCACCAGAATCAAGAAGACCCGTGAAGGGCTTGCCTCCAATAGTGATAACTAGAGGGGGCCTGATTTTACACATGGCTCGTACCCAGAAAATGTCTGAGGAGCCAGGATCCGAATTGCCACGGGCTTCCGGAAGAGAAGGCAGGTTGACGTTAAGGGGAAGTGGAAGGGCCTGCGCGATACGCTGCCCAGGTAGTACCTGAACTGGATAATAGGGGGCGACTGCAAGAAGTATAATTTCTCCAGTATAGTCATTATCCACAATGGAGGGCTGAATAATGAGGCCTTTAATAATAGTTGAAGCACGCCCAATGATCATAAAGAAGTGACCTGGTGGTGGAGGGCCAAAAATACCTGTGGGGATTTGATAAACGCCATGCTCAGGAGTTAATAAGTGGGGGGTGGAGGCACACAAGTCCAGTCCGACGCTCCCTGGGGTTGCCCTGACAAGGGAGGTTGCTGGGGTGGGAGCATATTGGGGGGCACCAGAGGTTGCTGTTGGCAAGGTGCCTGGTGCTGAGAAGGCGGCTGTAGTTGCTGGTAATAAGCCTGGGGGGCTGGAGTGGGCTGTGCCGGCTGACTGGGCTCCGAGGCCGGGACAAAACGTTGGAACTGACGACTTGGGGCCCGGAGCCAGCCCCCTTTGGAGTTTCCCTGAGCCGGAGAACGTTGATTAGGCTGCAGGGGATTGCCATGTATGTCTTTAGTGGAACGGCACTCTGCAACCCAATGGCGGCCGCGGCGACAGCGCGGACAAAGTGGAGGACGGGGAGAGGTCGTGCCTGTCTGCATAATAGGGGCTTGGCGTTGAGGGCAGTTGTTGGCAAAATGGCCAGGCTGGCCGCAAGAGAAGCAAATGCGGCCTTTATTTTGTCCTTGAAAAGCAACTATGGCGCCAGCCACTTGGGTGGCAAAAGAATGGGCATTTTTGCAAAGAGAGATCATTTCCTCAAGGGATCGAGACGGCTTAGGGGATTTTAAAATCTGACGGCAGGCGGGACTGGCATTTTCAAAAGCGAGTTGTTTAACAAAAGGATTGGAGGTGTCTGTAATGCCAGTGGTTCGATCAATAGCTTCAAGAAGGCGAGAAATAAAGGCATGATAGGGTTCATTGTCAGCTTGTTGAATTTTAGCAAGGGGAAGAGTAGGGGCAGAGGAGGGAATAGCTTTCCAGGCTTTGAGACCGGCCTGGGAGGTGAGATTAAGCAATTGATACGAGAGGGGGTGCTGTTGTTGTATGGTGTCATAAGGCTTAGAGCCAGAAACTTGAAGGAACTCAAGCTCGTTATCATGAGTGAGCTCTCTGCAGTTGTTAATAAATTCAGCTTCCCAAAGAACAATATGTTCAGGTTTAAGGCAACGGCGAACAGTGATGCGCCATTCAATGGGAAAAAGATTACCACCATAGGAGAGACTATCTAAACAGGAGAGGGTATAGGGGGCTTGAACGCCATAGTCAAAAACAGCTTTGTGAAGCTCCTTAAGGGAGGCTTGATCGAGATCTCGAATTTCTATATTCTCGCGAAAAACTGAACCAGGGCCACGGTGGTGAGAGGGTGCAGGTGAGGTAGGGGGCGCTAAAGGTGCATCATCTGCTGCCTCAAGGGCAGGGATGTTTTCGTTGTCTGCAGCCTCAGCTTCTCTCGCAGAGAAAGCCGGAGCTAAGGGACGGGAGGGAGTGCCTCGAGCAGCATCTGTGGTACGAGAGGAACGCTGCCCTGCAGCTTGTGAGCGGGTGACCATAGGATGAAAGGAAGCAGAAGAGGAAGCAGGGGAGGCCTGAGGAGGTTGTGGAGCAACCGACAGGGCAGGGATGCCCGAGGGAGGATGCAAGATTGCGGGGTATGCTAGGGTTCCATAAGGTTTTGCTGCTTGAAGCAGCTCAGCAAGGTCTCTTTTATGGATAGTAACATAATGTAAAGGAGTCTCACCCTCCGGAGAATTAGCATTGCGAGGCTGGGCGTCTTCTTCTTTCACATACGAATTGAGCTGACTGGAATCAACCGCTACAGAAGCTGTGTTCACAGCGGCTTGTGCCTCGCGATCACTCCATGCACTCTCAAGGGTGCGGGGATCAGCGGGCGGAGGGAGGGGTAGGTTAGAATGAGGAGGTAGAGGCTGTTGAGGTGGAGGCGGGGGAAGGTCCTCGCCATTAGGAATGAGAACAGGAAATGTAGCAGCGTGAGCAGGTTTTTGTTCACGAGATTGATGAAACTCGTTTGCGAGTTGTGAAATCATGGATGTAATAGTAATGAGATGAGAATCTAAAGCAGTAGGTTTAGGGGGATCAGGAAAGGCACATTTAGGAGGAGCAGGACAGTCATAAGGAGGAGGAAGAGTTTGTGTGGCTTGTGTGATTAAGGAGCTGTGACAGGCAGAGGTCTGTGTTTCTGGAGAATTAGGTTCCTGAGGTGGAGCAGAAGCATGGACAGAAGTAAGGGAGGGATATAAATGAGAAGCATTAGAGAGATCTTTAAGAGCATTATTTACTTTGGAGACAAAGGTAGAAGAATCAGTGGTGGAGGAATCAGTGGTGGAGGGAGGACAAGGGGAAGGATTTTCAGAGGGAGAAAGAAGATGAGAGACAGAATTAGAACGAGAAGGAGTTCTGGAACACTCACGGGAGACTTGTTGTACATGAGTTTCAACGGCATGGATGATGTCTTTGGCGGTTCCGGCATTTTTAGTTACAATGATATCTCTTAACAGGCTCCAATATTGGAACATAATTTTTTCCTTCTGTGGTTCATCATGATTTACAAAATAATCACTCATTTCTTGTCCTATTTTGTCCCAAGTGGACGCAACAATTTCTGGACAGGAAATGACGAACCAAGGACATACATTATGAATGAACATAAGAAAATTACAAATATCTTTTTTGGTAACCTCTACATGTCTGGCTTTCAACTCAGACTGTATATCTGTAATGAATTTAAGTTCAGTACTCAAAGAATTACCCATGGTAACGTATCCTATGGGTGAAACCCCAAAAGCCAATCAGGGGCGGCGATCAGAACGACTGAAAAAACTGCAGTTTAAATATTTGATTAAGGCTAACTCGTTTCAACGCTTACCCTGATGAGGTAATTCCCGCGATTTACGAAAGAGCTCCAGACTCGCCGACCTGTAGTCGTTCGGAGTGTGGCGGTGATCTTCGAGCCCAGTGTTGGGCGCCAAAATGCAGGGTCCAGAAGCCCCCCAGGGGGGCCCGGCCAGCAGGAATTTGCTGGGAAGGCTTCTCAGACGACCGCACTTCTATTTTGCTGAGTAGAAGCACAACCACACTGTAAGAAATTTAAGAGAGGTTAATAATAAATGGCCTAAGACAATATTTCACTGCTCAAAGGCGTTTATTGAAATACAACTCCTTCTTTTATAGTGAAGGAGAAGGGGGCAGTACAAAGGTGCTGTCAATCATACTTTTGGCGCGAAGTGGACAGTGGGCTAGGGGGCTGGATGACCTTCAAGCTATGCTGAACGTGCTGTTTCAATGGAAACTTTTAGTGTCCTTCTAGTTGCATTCCTAATTGCTTGACTATCAGGAAATGGTGCAAGATGTGCTTGTCTCAGTGATCTTGAACAGACAATGTAGCATATACTTATTGAAAACAGCCTAATTCACTCCGGAATGTGGTCTTAAGGAATGAGGCCTAGTTTCTGATAACTGTACCAGGCAGTTTTTACTCTCCTCCGGGCTTAGAGCTAAATTATGTCCTGCAGCTGCACATTCTTTTCTCTTAGCTCAAAAATTTGCAGCAAGACTGCATATTGCTTTTAGGTGAAAAGCTGGGCTATGGCAGAAAGAACCGCAAAATGTCCTCAAACAAGTCAGTTCCCAACATATTTTAAATAACCTCTCAGCTTTTCTGTTCACAGGCGCCCTTGGATACAAAGGGCGGACAAACTAAGACGGCAACTCGGGATACCACGCGAGATACCATACCTTGCTTGCACTACGAGATGGCCCCGAGAAAACTCTTTGACATACACTTTATCTCTAGGTTACACTTTCTTTTAGGAACTGAAGCACGTGACCAGTCAGACCACCGAAGCAGTAACTGAGACGTACAGACTTAAACTACAGGCTCTACTTTTTTTTTTCTCTTTTCCCCCTTTCACTTTTCTCTTTTCTATTCTTCTCTTTGCTTTTTTCCCTTTCTCTTCTCCCTTTCTTTCTAAGCTATTTTCTCTTTTCTCTCCCTTCATACCCCTCCCATATACCTTCCCCTTTCTCCCCTCCAGAAATCCAACTATCCCTTCACCCCTCAATCCCATCCAGATCTCCCACCATATTAAAACTCTTCACCCTCAGTCCTTAATCTATCAGGCCTCAAGATCGACCTCCTACCCAAGGAACCAGTACCCAGCACCCAGGCGAGGGGACACCCAGTCAAACCCACACCTCGTCTCCTGCAAGAAAAGACAGCCAACTCCCCTGCGGACTCATGATGCGAGGCCCTCCCTACCAACTCCCACTAACGTGGACTGTTTCTTGAAACTGGACCTAGGTCCAAAAGTATCCCCAAAGCAAGAACTCTTCCAAGACCTCCCTGCCGCAAATTTTTACCAATCTGAAGAAGGTCAGGGGTTTGATAGAAAGATGCCTGGGAACCCATGCATCACAAGAAAAACCCAAAAGACAATGGGAAAAACTGTACTTCCAACATAGGCATAAGACCTGTAATATAGCACCGCTTTACCTGCTTTCCCCCAAATGTAAGATAGTCTTTTGCACCACTTTGGTCCTTTAAAAACTTCGCTAACTCATTTTATTTCTTTTCTTTTCTTTTCTTTTTTTTTAAATTAATTAAGTTATTTTTTTAAATGTCTGTCCTACATATACATTTGTGAGCTGATACATTTTTATTCCTTTTTTTTTTGTATTATTTTTGGGTATGTGACCTGTTTCTGTTATCCCCTCTGTCCACCCCCAAATACACCGACAATATAAGGTAGCACCATATCTCCCTGCAAAGGCACACTAAATAAAGGGGAAATCTTACATAAAAAAAAAGAGCTCTTGTCTACTAGAGATAAGAACTCATAATTGTTTACAATACAGGGATATCTCCTACCCTGAAAATATG
This sequence comes from Suncus etruscus, assembly GCF_024139225.1. Classification (NCBI taxonomy): domain Eukaryota; kingdom Metazoa; phylum Chordata; class Mammalia; order Eulipotyphla; family Soricidae; genus Suncus; species Suncus etruscus. Next base: position 103,170,819 of record NC_064850.1, on the reverse strand, counting down.
TCATGTGGAATCAACTTAGACTTCAGGTGATTAGATACCATTCATCCAGCCTTGAACCCTGGACCCCAGACATAGAAACGGCACAGTTCCTCACAACAGCTACAAGAAACAAATCCCAGCCGGGACAGCCTTAATACTGTGGGGCCACCAACAAGGACCAGCTCTAACATGATATCCTGACAACAAGGAAAATGTGAACAACTTGACCTTAGAACAGATTAGCCTACCTTACCAGCCAATGACAAGACAAAACCAGAAGACTTGTCACCCTTTGGTAGGTCCAAAAGCCAAGATCGTGAGTTATAGATGACTGGCTGCTAGAACCATGACCAGACTGTATATATCTTGGGACCAATAAAAAAGCCCTAGTTTAGGGTTTGAACTATGACCTGCACAATACTTATGATCCCCAGTTCCAAAGGTCTGGCAGAGACAATTGTAACGGAATGGGTCTTCGGGAAGCACAAAGAAAGACGCTATCCTAGGCGCCATCCCAGGTTCAACACAAAGACCAAGATCTCCAACCACAGAAGATGGATTAAAATGACACTGAGGGAACGGAACCTCAAGAACCACAAAGACTGACTTCATCATAAGTCCCACCTCAGGATCCGTGCAGATACAGAGACCTCTAGACACAGAGGTCTGATTGTATCACACAGGACAGGGCAGAAGTCTTCCACACACCACAAAAGCACCACCGGGAAAATAAATGATCCTGAGCAGAGTCTATAGTTGATCCCATGACAATATACTCCAAGGACGGAGAAACCCCGTATTTCTTAGGCCAAGTGAATTCCTCTTGGAATGACCCCAATATTTTCTGTGCCAGGGCAGGAGGGAAAAAACAAAAATACAAAAAGTACAAAACCTCGGTTAATTTTTTTTATATATATTATTTTTTTATCTTCATTTATTATTATTACTATTATTATTATTTTTATTTACCTACCTATCTTTGGTAGATTTCTCTGTTTGGGTGTGATTATTGAAATTGTTGTCCCCAGTTATACTTATTTTTTTTCTCTTCTTTTCTTTCCTTTCTTTATGTGCTATGCCATGTTTCTTATTTCAAGACCATAGTGGTTTTCGTTTTGATTTGTTTTTGTTTGTTTCTTTTTTGTTTTTGTTTTTGTTTGTCTGTTTTTCTTTGTTTTTTTTTTTTTTTTTTTTTTCGTTTGCTTGTTTTTTTGTGGTGCTAATCGATATAGCCGGAATCCTCACTGGATATTTGACACTTCTTTTGGTACGGGGGGAGTGTTTCACCTTCTTTATCTCCTTCATCTCTCAAAGTGTTGATGAGAGCCCCTAGAAGGATTCCACACATTTTCGGCATATTAGTCTCTTACCCCAGCTTATTTCTTTTCTCTTTTTCAAACAAAACCATGCATCTTGAACTAACTAGTCCTACCTCCAGTTAGAGGGGGAAATAAGGGAGACATCAAGACCAAACAGGTGCAAGACTACTAAGTAGTAGATCAGATACAGAGGGGACCACATATTCTAGCCGCCCTGAGGGTGAGGGAAGAGGAAATGGGAGGGAGGACAAAAATGGAGGTATAGGTAAAGACAATCTGGTGATGGGAATCCCCCTTGCTTTTATGTAAATATGTACCTAAAATAATATTGTCAACAATATGTAAGCCACGATGATCAAAATAAAAATCATATTAAAAAATATAATGAGAATAAGCAGAAGCTTTCATTATATATTTGTTTTATTTACCTCCAGGAAAATTTGAGAATAGATTTTTTAATCAAATGAAATAATGATAATTTGAATTTTATTATCTTATTTTATTATGTCATTTACAATTAATGTAATATTTTCTGTAACTTTTACCTCTTTTATGACAATTGCCTCTGTCCAACTAATTATCAATGAAAATACTTCTGGCAAATAACTTATAGCAAATTGATGGCATACATTTCCAGTGAGCATTAAATAAAAAAGGCAGGAGCATAGTGTTTGTTATTAATATACTTCTTATTTAAAATTAGAAGTGGTGGTAATTGAGAAAGCAGATGTTAAAATGTGGAGATATAGAGAAAAGTCCCTAAAACAGGGCCTGGAGAGATAGTATAGTTGGTTGGGTTTTTGCCTGGCATGCCACTAATGTGGATTTGATCCCCAGCACCACATCTGATCTCCTCCTGCTCCTTATGTAGGTGAAGGAGTGATCCCTGAGCACAGTCATTAGTATGACTTGAGCACTGTCAGGTGTGGCCCCAAATAAAAACAATACAAAAAAGGGTCCCAACAGTTACCATTGATTTCTAGCCACTTTTCTAGCCACTTTAGCTAAAACTTATCCCTACTTGCCCTGCTTGTTTTACTTCATAATATCAAAGAACTATGAAGAAACTTGCCAGCATAGTTCTTAACTCAGTGCAAGATAGAATTGCAGAGCACTTATTTAAACATCTTCCAGAATTTTAATTAAAATTAAAATGGCATTTTTTCAACATGTATCAGTGCCATCTGTCCATTAAACTAACTTCGGGTATGGGCCAGGGGCTATAGTAGTACAGTACATTAGGTCTATGCATATAGTTGGCGTAAGGAGTAATCCCTGAGAGCAGAGTCAGGAATAAGCCCAGCTAAATTGGGTGCGACCCAAAAACCAAAACAATAAAATCCAAACAAAAATCTTAGCTCAGGGTGACAGCCACACACCTCCTGTGCTATTGACCTCTGGGTTAAAAGACTAACTTCAAATTCTCCTTTTGCAATTTATATGTCACTTCTGGCCTGGCCTGCCAGCTGCTCCACTTTCCTCTCTTTGAACTTGATAAACTAGGAAGGTTTCATGTTGCTTTCTGTCACCATTCTCAAATGGCAGCCTCAAGGGTGTTTAGGGCACAATATTCATCTGCAATGTGATAATTACTCTCCAAATTAACACTGCCAGTTGGAAACTATTTCTCAGGCAGTAATAGTGAAAAATAATGGAACAGTCTGAAGTCAAAGATCTGCTCTTATCAACCAAAAGCATGTCAGGGAATTTTAAAGTTCACTTTTTAGCTGAATTCTCTAGGGGTGGATGTCAAAAACAGGACTGAAAAACTGATCATTATACATGTAGCCTCAGAGCTAGATATGTCTCTGAGCTGTTGTCTCTGGGAAGAACAGGATGTACTCTGTGAATTCAGAGATCCCACATTTTTTTAACACAAAATGCAAATGGGTAGGTTTTTTTTTTAATTACAAAGCACTTTAGAAATGACCAAGATAGGGGAAGAGAGAAGAATTATTAGGTGTACATAAATAGTGGATTATTTGCAGTTTTTTATGCATAGGATCCTCAAGAACTTGGGTGTGGTCTTATCAGATAAGGTCCTGAGCTGAATAGAGAAATTCAGATTAAGAACTGTGGGTTACCAAGGCTACCTTGAGCACTGCAGTGGAAATTTCATTAGGCGCAGGTAGGAAGAATGATCTGATTAGGTTTTATAAAGTGGTAAAAATTAATGGCAAAGTGTACTTGAGAAAGTATAGCTTGATTGTTAGCTCATCTGTCAGTCATGTTTGCTGTAGCTTTTTTTTTTCTGAAAAAAGCGACATACACAAGATATAGGTGTTCTTAACCCTAACATAGTTCTAGAAAGAGTTATAAAAAAACCCTAAATATATAGTCTAGTTAACAATTTTGTGACTTCTTACCAAAATAGAATGTTTATTTTATTGATTTTTATTTTCACAAATTGAAACCAATAAATAAAGGAAATGATCTAATGCTTAGTTTGGGCAAGTAAAGAAATTAAGGTGACCACCTGAAATGTTTTTCTGTTTCTGCTGATTATTCTAATATTTCAGATTATGGAAAAGAAGCAAGCAATTCCTGAAAGAGGTGGATGAAGAGTCTGAGAACTGTAAGCTCTTGACAATAGGAATTCTCAGAGGAAAAATATTCTTAAATCTGTTGTTCCTCCACTGTCTTTTCTTTTCTCAGTGGGCCCCATTACTACTTGGGTGAGTGAAAGAAACAGAAAACTGGAGGAATGTAATTGAATTACAATACACCAGTGCTGTAAATGCTTAAATAGCTAAAATATGTAGCAGGAACTTCACAGGACTGTGAGGACTGAAATACTCTATATTCATATGTTAAATACTTAGCAGCTCTAGCCAAATTTAGTTGTTAATTTGCAAATTTTAATTGATGTCGGGTTTTAACCCCTGCAGTTGGGAGACTCTTCCTCCCACCTAAATGAAGTTTGTAGCCTTTGATAGCTGTGAAAGCAACCAGACAGCAGAGGGAGGGTTCAGGAAAAAGAGAAATGCAAAATACTTGAGTTTTCCCTAAAAATGAATTGGCACAGGAATTAACCTGCTTTCCCTGTATATAGCCCATCCTGACTCTGTCCCCAGCACTGCCGCAGCATTGCCAGCAGTGATCCCTTAGCCCTGTGCCAGGAGTAGACTCTAAACACAACTAGGTGAAGGCCAGTCTCTGGTTATCCTGCCTCTCTCAATGATGTGTGGGAGATTGGAGCCATAAGGTTTTAAGTTGCTTCCCCAGCACCACATGATCACTCAAAAATCCCCACGTGCTCCAGATAATCTATGACAGACAGCTCAGAGCTTCAGCAGCATGCATCCTCTAGTCCTTGCATTGAACTGCTGGCCTGATTGGCCAAGAATCACTGGGAGGGGTTCTGGGGCTCCTAAGTACAGGTTGAAGGATCCTTGCCCTTCAAATAAAAACTACGTGTGGTAATATTAATGCACGTTTGTTTTTTAGTCTTAAAAATGAGTAATGGGGGCCGGAGAGATAGCACAGCGGCGTTTGCTTGCAAGCAGCAGATCCAGGACCTAAGGTGGTTGGTTCGAATCCTGGTGTCACATATGGTCCCCCGTGCCTGCCAGGAGCTATTTCTGAGCAGACAGCCAGGAGTAACCCCTGAGCAACACTGGGTGTGACCCAAAAACAAAAACAAAAAACAAAAAACAAAACAAAACAAAACAAAAGTAATGGGAGCCAGAGAGATAGTATTGTAGATAAGGCACTTGCTTTGTTTCACATATGGTCCTTGAATCTACCAGGAATGATCCGTGAGCACAGAGCCAGGAGTAAGTCCTAAGCATAGATAGGTATGAACCAAAGACAAAAACAGAACCAAAAGAAAAATGCAATGGGTTATATTATATTATGTCAGTTATTTTTATTATATTTTCTTTTTCTTTTTTAATTTATATTTAAATCTTTTATTAAAATTTTGCTTTCAATAGTAAAATATAAAGTCAGCATTATTTTATAGCCATTGCGTTGTTGCTTGCCACACTTTGTTTTATTTGATGTCAGGGTTTAATTGTTTTGATCTCCAAATCACCACTCTTTCTGTAATTAATGCCTGGCTCCACTGGATCTCCTGGTTCAGTTGTTTTGATTGCAGTAATTGTCAGTTAATTAAGGTAAATATCTCTTAGTTCTCTGAACCCACTACATTTAAGGTTTTTATTTCCTCATAAATCTTATCCTCATTTTTTCAGTACCAAGAGATAAGTTTTCCTTTCTAACAGTATAGTTTGTTCTTTGACACCATCTTCAATGGTTTCCAGAAATGACTCTACTCATTATTCTTTCTTTTGTCTTTGTCTTGAACATTATCTCTTGTAATGTCTCTGTTCTCCAAAGGCTATAAACTTGGAGGTTGATTTCATTATTTTATGCATTAGAAGACTAAATTTTTTTGAGAAGCCATTCAGAAGACTAAGTTTTGTTTGTTTCACAGATAAGTTGCAGAAAATTGCATAACATTTTCCTTTCTTTTGGCTGCATACTATTCCATTGATCTAGATGCCAAGATTTCATTATTCACTTATCTCTTCTTGGTATTTCAATTGTTTCCAAACCTTGGCTATGTACAAACTATTTGAACACAGGTATGTAGATATTTCTACCTGAATCTTATTGAGCTTTTTGAACATGAAAAATTTTGAGTATCATCAGATTTAAGAAGTTTTTGGGGCATTATTTGTTTTTACCTCTCTTTCCTGCGTTTTCTATTAAGATAATTAATATATTCTTGAATTTGTTTTCCCCTTATAAAAATATGTGTAATGCTTATCTATATTAGCTATTTTTCCTAACATTTTTTCAGTTATGGCAGAAATAATTTCAGAAATTCTATTTTCAAGTTTTAACAAGTTCATTTAGTTCACTTTATTGTTTCTATTATTTATTAAAATTGTCTATATTTTTTATTTATTTTAGGTATATTTTCCTTAACTTTCTTGAGCAAAGTTATAATAGTTGTTGAGAATTGTCTGTTTCATTAAGTGTGAATCCTAGAAAGCCTTATCATAAATAAATTTTTTCTTTTTCGTCTATATAAGAAGCTTGATATTAACAAAATTTATTGTAATTATCTTGCAATGCACTTAAGTACTTATGCAGTGTACTTTATACTTTATAGTACTACATGCCAGTTATATGTACAATTAAATTATTATCTGCTAATTATGCTATCTAGATCATCTCACAGTGGTCTTGTTTGTGTGTATTTTTTTCTAAAGTCATTATTCCTATTTTTGTATACCAAGTGATTTTGGAATTTTATCTTAGGAATTGTGAAAATTATTTTGTGAAAACTTGATTTGCCTTGTTCCCCCTATGCTGTCAGATAATATATTTACTTTTGGCTCTAACTTAAGCCTCTCTTTTTCTTGGTGACTGCTTAACTCATATGTCAAAATTTAAAATTTAACTGCACCTATTTAATTATATTTCATGTATATATTTGAGGACAACTAGAGGTCTTGGAAGAAATTAAATATATATATACATATATCAGAGGTTCGAAACGTGCTCAGAGCAGAGCAGAGGTTTCGAACCCCGAGGTCTGAAATCAGGGGGTTTTTATACAGTTTTCAGGTGGGCTGAGTTATTTTTACAGCGGAAACAGGAATGGGCTTTGATATGGGGGAATCCGGAGGTTTTGGGGGTAGGTGTGAGTAGGGATGCAGACTTCAAGTCTCCAAGTGAGCGGGACTCAGACATTAAGTCTCCAAGATGTCTTCAGGACGATTAATGCAGGGTCTGTAAAACCATGGGGAGCCAGCAAATGGATCAGCACCTGTAGCTCAGTAGATAAGAGACAAGCAGATAGTTAACACAGAGGGGAGGGTGAGGGGGGGGGGAACATTGCATTGCATGAGAAAGAGACAGACAGCTCCCATCAGGAATGTGTAGGGGAAAATATGTTTTTCATTCCTTTCATTATGGTGTTCATACTTGCTGATTTTCTTTTTTTTTTTTTTTTAATTTGCCTCTCTGTAGTATCTGTAGCTGTTTAGGTAAAAAAAAAAGTCAATTTTTTTGGTCAAAGAGTCATTTTTCTTGAGTCATGTTCACTCTGCTCACAAGTTAAACACATGTAAGCATAACCTACACTGGTATTTCCTGTTGCTATGTTTCTTCTAGCATTTATTTATTTATTTTTTTTTAAAAACTCTTGGGTAATATTAGGGCATTATTTCATTTTGCCCACAGTTCACAGCTGGTATCTGCAGAAATATTATGTTTTCTAAGGGTTTCCCTAGCTGTTCTGAAAAAAGATAATAGTATTATTTCAGAAAAAAATATAGATTTGTCCTTTCAGAATTTGGAACATCTTCAACTACCTATGCAACAAACAATAAGTATTTTTAGAATGAGTAAGTGAATTTAAGCAACAGTCTAGTTACTTTTTCACTGAAGCAGAAGGTTGTGTAATCTAAATAGATACATTGATTCTTTAATTTTTGTTATTTTATTAACTAAATTAATATTTTTTTGAGAGAGGAAGCAGCGATCTCTGTTTTTCTGCACTGGGAAGACTTTTACTGTATTTAAATTAACATTTTCTGAGAATGCTTGCTATTATTTTTCAGGTATACGAGAGCGATGTGTGTGTGTGTGTGTGTGTGTGTGTGAGAGAGAGAGAGAGAGAGAGAGAGAGAGAGAGAGAGAGAGAGAGAGAGAAAGAGAGAGAGAGAAAGTGAGAGAGAGAGAAGAGAGACAATATATACCTTTGGTTTTGGAACAATAAGATAAATACTCTTTGTTTTTCATTGCTCTTAAGATACAGATTTAAATTGTGAAGCAGGTCACTTGGGTAAATAAGATTGCTTTATTTCCTAGTAAATAATGGTGTTGAATGCTTTGTAGAAAAATGAACCATTCTTATATAAGTATGTTAAAGGGCATGCAATATGAATGGTCACCAGTCTATAATCATGAGAAACCAATTTGATTTCTTTTTTATTTTTAAAGATTCAATTATTGAGGTAGTAAGCTAAAAGAAATAGAACAGATATTTGCTCTGATACCTCATGAAATATTTACTTAGCTACAGATGAATGAATTAAAATTGATTTTATCAATGAGAATTCAGAAGCACTAATGCTATCTAATTGAATCCCAAACTATCCAGGTGATTTATTTTGGAATGAATAATGTAACTTGAACTGGAAGTTTTTTGGGAAGTTAGAGAAAAGGATTAAGTAATAAAGTTTGAGAAATATACATTGTTCATAGAAACATTTAAAATAAGGAACTTAAGTAATATTTACAAAATATTTGTTTGGGGCCCGGAGAGATAGCACAACGGCGTTTGCCTTGCAAGCAGCTGATCCAGGACCAAAGGTGGTTGGTTCGAATCCTGGTGTCCCATATGGTCCCCCGTGCCTGCCAGGAGCTATTTCTGAGCAGACAGCCAGGAGTAACCCCTGAGCACCGCCGGTGTGACCCAAAAACAAAAAACAAAACAAAAAAACCCAAAATATTTGTTTGACAGAATACTCTGTTCTGTTTTATGATTTTAGTTTAATTTAATTTAATTTATATTATTTTATTTTATTATTATATATTATTATATTATATTTTATTATATTTTTATTTTATTATTATATTATATATTTTATTTTATTATTTTATTATTTTGTTTATATATTGTGAATATTATAATGAAATTAAGTAAATACTGAGTAAATACTCAATTTGCTTGATAGAGTAAATATTCTATCAAGTGTATATAACAAATAAATAGAGAGTAGACAGAAAATAAAGAATGGGTATGAAACCTGTGGTAGTTTGGGAATATGTCCATAGATCCTATTTTCTTCTTCATCATAAAATAAAAGCCGAACACAAATGGATTAATGAGTTGCTTCCCAACAAGAAAATGTAGCAGAAATTAAGGATGACTTTCAAGACCCAGTCATAATAGGAGTTACTATTTTGATTTGGTTGGGGGAAATCAGTCACCGTGGAATTAGGACCCTCAAGAGAATGTTCTGAAAGGACCATTTGTAAGGAACTGAAGGTTCCTGCCACAAATAGCCCTAAAGAGCGAGCTTCAGTCAAGACTCACTCCTGTCAGCTTTCAGATAGCTTCAGAAGACTGCAGCTCCAGGCAAAAACTTGTCTGAAACGTTATTAACAAAACATGTATTGGAACAAAATCTGAACCAAACTACCCAGGAAAAGCTCGGTTGAATTCTTGAACTAGAGAATTTGTAAGATAATGTTAATTTATTTGTTTATTTGAAGGACACATGCAGTGGTACTCTGGGGTCATATCTGGCTCTATGCTCAGGGGTCATACTAGGCAGTGCTTCCATATCAGGATTTGAATCAGGGATGAGTTTTAACTGCATGCTTGGAAAGCACCTAAATTTTGTAGTATCTCTCATCCTGAGATAATGGATTTTTGGGGCACCATACCTGGCTCTGCGCTCAGGAGTCATTACTGGTCAGGCTCCAGGGACCATAAGTAGTTCTAGGGTTGATCAAGCCCAGGTTGGTTGCATGCAAAGCATGAAGAAAAGAATTTGGGAATAAAAAAATGAGTTGAAAGTAAGGGAAACTGGACTTGAAGCATGTATTTTTAAAGAACATAAGAAGAGAATACAATGGAAAACAGGTAGAAAAGTGATTAGGTCAGAGATCATATTTTCAATTCTAAAATCTATCTCTAAATTCTTTAGACCACTAAAGAAAATTTTCTTGGAGTCCTCTTCGGCATTTTCTTAGTAGTGTCAAGTTTAATCGCCAATTTTAGCCATTTTAGTGCTTCCTGTTGAAAATATTGTTTTAGTATTGGTACATAAATATAATGTGTTGAGTATGGAAAAATTTAATAATTTGTTGATTCATATTTAGTATTTGCCTAAATCATGTATTGAGTTTTTAGTCCAAGTGGGAATCAATTCTACATAAAGTGAGGAGAGCATTGACTTTAATGGGCCTAGTTAGCAAAATTGGATGAAAATAAAAGAAGGGAACATGGAAGAGAAATAGTTCTAGTTATAATACTATTATTATTATTATTATTATTTTTGTTTTGTTTTTGTTTTTAGTCCACACCCAGCATAGCTCAGGTGTTACTCCTGGTTCTCTGCTCAGAAATCACTACTGGCAGGCTTGGGGACTATATGGGATGCCTGGATTCTGACCTGGGTCAGCTTTGAGTCAGCCCCATGCCCTACTGCTGTGCTATCTCTCCAGCCCCTAGTTATGACATATTATGGCAAATAGATAGGGACAATGTCATGAAATTATAAAAGGCATTAAAAAAGAGAATAACAAGAAATAAAAGGAGTTGAGGAAGTAAAGGAGGAGGAAGAGGAAGAAAAGGTAAACAATGAAAAGAAAATGTGGGGCCGGGAAGGTGGCGCTAGAGGTAAGGTAGCCTTACAAGCGCTAGCCGAGGAACGGACCACGGTTCGATCCCCCGGCGTCCCATATGGTCCCCCCAAGCCAGGGGCGATTTCTGAGCACATAGCCAGGAGTAACCCCTGAGCGTCAAACGGGTGTGGCCCAAAAACAAAAAAAACAAAAAAAACAAAAAAAAAAAAAAAGAAAAGAAAATGTATGGAGAAAAATATGTAAATGAGAGGTTAGAGCAATAACATAGCAGGTAGGGTGTTTGTTTTGCACTCATCAACCTGGGTTCGATCCCTAGCATCTCATATGGTTTCCTGAGCCTGCCAGGAGTGATTTCTAAGTGCAGAGCCAGGAGTAACTCCTGAGCACCACTAGGTGTGGCCCCAAAACCAAAAAAAAAAAAAAAAAAAAAAAGATAAAGTGGACATTAAATCCAACAGTTCTTTTTTTTTTTTTTTTTTTTTTAAGTTGTTTTTTTTTTTCTTTTTTTTGGGTTTTGGGTCACACCCAGTGGTGCTCAGGGGTTACTCCTGGCTGTCTGCTCAGAAATAGCTCCTGGCAGGCACGGGGGACCATATGGGACACCGGGATTCGAACCAACCACCTTTGGTCCTGGATCGGCTGCTTGCAAGGCAAACGCCGCTGTGCTATCTCTCTGGGCCCTAAATCCAACAGTTCTAATGATTGGATATGTAATTATTTTATTCTATATTATATTCAGTTTTGTGTTTTGCTTGCAGGCATATGAGACATGTGTTAGATAAAAACTCATTTTAAGGATGCACATGTGTTGGAACAAAACCAAGAAAGTCAAGAAACAAAACCAAGAAAGCCACGAAATCAAGCCCACTTCAGTGTTAGAGATCCCCTTCTCTCTCCCCATCTCTCCCTAACTGGTAGGCCAGACCACTCTGATCTCTACTTCACAACCTGAAGCAAGTCAGCCTGACTGACTTCATAATCACCAGCGTCTGACTGGGGGGGTCTAGTGTGTATTTGGATCTTACTTCTGCTAATCATTCGTTCCTGGAAGCACTTCTTTCGTGAGCTTGATTCCCATGGTGAATGGAGATGACACCATGATTAAAGCTTCCAATTTAAGAAGTCAATGCTAATTGGGCAAGAGAATAAAAGAAAACCCTGATTGTATGCAAAGACAAATTTTGTCATAAGATTGATCACAAAAGATCCAAATCTGTAATAGGAAATAGTAAGAAAGAACTCACTATTCCTGTTTGAAAAAAATTGTTTTGCTTCTCTTACTTCTCTCTAGGACTTTACATAAATCAGTAAATTCATTGTTGACTTGTTTTACATTTACCCTGTTAGACCTACACCTATCTATATTGAATGGTTTTTCAGCTTTTAAATGTGCCCTCTCTCTTGAAAACAAATGGAAGTATGTGCTGTTTTTGGAGACAAAACATCAGCAACCTTTTGTAACTGCCTGGGTGGGTGTCAGAAAATTCCACACCTGACATCTGTTTCCTTGAAAACCCTTCAGGGTCTTTGCCCTTTATCTCTTAAAACCTCTTCAAAATCACTTCAAACAGCTTCAGATTTTTCAGGGCCAGTAAATGCTCCCCACAGTATAAATAGTTGTTTCTGTCAAAAAATTTTTTGGACTATGTCTTAAGGGAAAACAATATTAATGTCTTTTCTCTCATATCTTACGAGCAAAAATTCATTAAGGAGACCATAAGTCATAGAAGCCAATTTCTCTGGTGTGCCTTTGTTGTTATTCTCTTGGAAATAAATGTGTTGACACTGTCGTTGCTGGTAAACTGAAAGCCTAAGTGAATGATGGCATTTATATCTCTGCTTAAAGGTCTTCTTAGTAGCACATCTCCAGGCACTCTGAACTCATTGAATTTCAAGTTCTTTTGTGTTCTCACCAGTAGATAATAGGGTTGGGCCTTCTTGTGACCTAGTGGCCACTGAGATCTGTGTGTGGGAGGTTCCTATGAGTGACAGGCTGCAGAACATTTGGACAAGGGCAGGCCCTGGATGATCCAGGATGACAATTCAGATTTGCTGCCTGCCTTGCCTCAGGTGTCTGGCATGATATCTCAATCCCAGAGGCTCTTGAAAAGCAAAAGGCAGCTGCAGGCGAACAGGAGAAACAGCACAAATCTGTTAAATGCAAAGGTGTTTACTCTACATCCTGTCCTTAGAAATGTTCAAATCTCACCAGGGGGACAGAAGGAGCTTATGGAAACATATTGTGAGCACAGCCCACGAGTGTAGTGATTTACAAAAATCTGCTGTAACCTTCTGGTTCACATTGGTTTCCCTGAGGGCAAGGGAGTAAGATCCTCCATTTTTCCTTCTGTGGGAGTCCACTTCTGGATAAAACCTACTTTGATACTCCTGGTGAATATTTGGAGATGTGTTTCTAATGTGAAAGTGATTTTGGAAACCAGAGACAGACCTCTGCTCAGCTAATATTGAGACAATTTGGGCACTTGCTGGGACATGTTTTTTCTTGAGGATTCTGTTGGCCATTTTTTAAAATATAATTTTTATTTTAATCATAGTGGCTTACATATCATTGACAATAATATTTTAGGTACATATTAACATAAAATCAGGGGACTTCTCATCACCGAATTGTCCTCCCTCCACCTCCTTACCCGTCCTACCTCCCATAACCTCCTCCCTCACCCCCCCCCCCCACGGGCTGCTAGAATGAGTGGTCCCCTCTGTGCCTAGCTTACTACTTAGTGATCTTACACCTGTTTGGTCTTGGTACCTCCCTTATTTCCCCCTCTAATTGGAGGCGGGACTAGATAGTTCAAGTTATGTGGCTCTGTTCTGCCCTTACAAGATCGGTGACCTTGGGACAAATATCTAAACTTTTTTTTTTTGTCTTTCTTCTTATCTTTGAGTTTCCTTATCTTTGAAATTGAATAATAAAAGTATTAGTTGGAGATTCAGACATTTAGAAAATAGTTAAACTTAGTTAAAAAGATAATAGTCTGAGAAGGGGCGAATAGGTGTTTTCTGGAACCTTAATCCCCATAAATGGCACCATGACAGGATGCTCTGTTGGTGGGGGTCCCATATTCCCTCAAATCTCTGCTACTTCTCCCAGAAAAGAATCAGAGCCTCCTGCATTAGCTGGCACAGGTCTCTTTGAGTTGCAAAATCTAGCTTGGATAGATTAGCCTAAAGAGGCAAATGAATGTTCAGGTTTGCTCTTCCTCTTCCTGTGTTCACTGGTACTAAACAATAAATACTATACTAGGGAGACAGCTCTCAGTGTGTTAGGCCGGCAAGCAACCTGCTTTTTTGTCTTTTTTCTTTTCTTTTCTTTTCTTCTTTCTTTCTCTTTCTTTCTTTCTCTTTCTTTCTTTCTTTCTTTCTTTCTTTCTTTCTTTCTTTCTTTCTTTCTTTCTTTCTTTCTTTCTTTCTTTCTTTCTTTCTTTCTTTCTTTCTTTCTTTCTTTCTTTCTTTCTTTCTTTCTTTCTTTCTTTCTTTCTTTCTTTCTTTCTTTCTTTCTTTCTTTCTTTCTTTCTTTCTTTCTTTCTTTCTTTCTTTCTTTCTTTCTTTCTTTCTTTCTTTCTTTCTTTCTTTCTTTCTTTCTTTCTTTCTTTCTTTCTTTCTTTCTTTCTTTCTTTCTTTCTTTCTTTCTTCTTTCTTTCTTTTCTTTCTTTCTTCCTTCTTTCCCATTACTGCTTGGTTTTCAGGAGTAATTCCTGGTTCTGCATGCAGAAATTACTCCTGGTGGAGTCTGGGGGCCATCTGGGATGCTGGAGATAAAACCTGGCTTGTCTGAGTACAATACAAGTGTCCCATGCACTGTCCTATTACCACCTTATTTTCTTAATTCTCAAAGTACCCTTGCTTCAGGTCCATTTACCTGGGACCAGCCTCTGGTAAGCACCTATTTATAGGTTGCTTTAAGGATTTAAGGATTCTTGTTTTGACATCTCTGATTATATTAAGCTCAATTTAGGCATTGGTTCCACACATATAAATACACAAACTAGTTGTGCTGTTAGATGCTATACTAGGTATGCCATTAGATGACATTTTGTTTTTTTGGTGGGGAATAGGGCATTGGGTTACACCATAGCAATAACCACTGATGGTGTTAGAAGGGAATAGTAGAATATAAGTTTTCAATTTATATTGATGCCATTTTGCATCTGTGACCCTGCTTTGCTTCAGACATAGACAGCCAGTTCCAGGAGCTTCATGGGCAGACACCAGGATAGTTAGATAAATTAAGGAATGCAAGATGTCTTGCAATACCTGGGGGTCTGGGGGTAATAAATCTTATTTAGCTACACTAGAAAGTCTGTGGACACCCAAGCCACTCCTCCACTACTTCAACCAATCAGTTTAAACCTGGCTGATGTAACATGTCTTATAGGTATAGTGTACCCCTAGCCTGAAACCCCAACTACCATATAAAAATGGCTTCTGAAACCCCAACTACCATATAAAAATGACTTCCCTTAAGGGTCATTACCTGAGAGAGGTACAGCCTCAGTATGCTAGAATAAACTCCTTTGCTTTTTGCATTACTGACTTATATCCTAACAATCTTTGTGGGTCAGATCTTGAGTCCAGAGCTAACAGTGGTACTTGGGGACTACATGTGGTGCTAGAAATTGAACTGGCATCAGCAGTGTTTAAAACAAATCCCTTACCTGGGTACTGTCTTTTCAGAACCTCAGCCAAGTTTGTGATTGTGAACAAACCTGTTAGCTTCTGTAGCTATGCTTTAGTTTTTCACCTTTTAAATAAAAAGGGTTAACTAAGCCTTATCCTAGTTGTATACATCTTGGTTCTATCACAGTGTTTGAAATTGGAAGTAAAGATATGAAAATACTATGAAAATGATCAGAGTTTATGGTGAATTGTCTGTAGTGATAAAAATGATTCAAAGGTCTTCCATTTCCCTGGGATTTGAAGGCATGAACATCCTGTGAATATTCTCAAATTCAGCAGATTATACAGGCAGCTGCCAGATAAAAAGAAAAGGACAAGCTCTCATGGTTCATGAAATACTTTTCCATTGAAAATTAAAACTTTATGATCCAGAAAGTGTGAAGTCTGGTTAAAGCAAAGATTAGAAAATATCTATACATGAGTAGAAGAAAGAAGAGCCAAAGAAAGATAAACATCAGGGAAACTTAGTCACTCTCCAAAAATGAGTCAAATATGTTAGAAGGATACAGATTGATTAAGTCAGCATTATCTGGTGCTTTCAGAGAAAGAACTAAGAAATGAGAGAACTAAGCAGGTTTTCTTTCTTTCTTTCTTTGTAGAATGTTTTCATTAAAATAAATTCCACAGAAAATTCATTTCTTATGAATTTTTGGAGGAAGTAAAGGTTTAAGTTGGAAGGATAATGAAATATTATTGCTGAAAGACCACAGCATTTTACTGAATGAAAAGGAAGGTATGGTTTCTGACATGTAACTCAAATCAATTCTGAGTACCTTTAGGATTCTTAAAATATTTTTTCATATTTTCCATAAGAAATGTGTTTTGAATATGACCTTAGCCCTTGCTGGCAGCTTCGAGCTTCCTGCAAAGAAAAGAATACGGCTGAGAAGAAGCATGAATAAATAAGAAGTCAGTCTGGATTTGCAAATGTTCCTCAAAGGTCTGAGTGTCCCTGAAGTATTGGAAAGTGGAAAAAAGGAACGACTAAAAACAAACAAACAAAAAAGAACACCAACAAAGAAACATTTAATAAAAATTCACAAGAGGCAGAAAAATTAATCAAATTTATGTTTTCTGAAAGGGTCAAGATGTTATAAGAACCAGATAAAGTGAGAAAAACTTTAAAAGACAAAAAGGCAGGACAATAAATATAAAGGAGAGTTGTGATGGGATTTTAAATAAATAAAGCTGTGAATTTACTGCTTTCTTAAACAGGCTGATTTTCAAAACTCAGGCAATGTCTTACTATTAGAAAGTCACGAAGACCTTTAAAAAGCCTCAGTCATTCATTGTATTCAGTCTGACAGTTCACTGCTCGGAAGATGAAGGCAAACACAGATGGGAACTTAGGAGGAAAAAACCCACATACACAATAAAAGTATTTCAAGCTCTATGGAGAATTGGTTTTCAAGAGAAAGTATGAGTAAAGAGAATAAATAATAGCTTGGTTTGCAAAGTTTAAAGAGAGGGAGGCAATATGTTGGATGTGCCTGGATTGAACACAGCGAAATCACAAGATAACAAAGTGTTTCATTTAAGCCCACGAACTTATTTAATTTTCAGTGTGATCCTACCTTTTATATTATGGGGTGACACTGGTTTGTCAGTATTTGTCTTATAGGGAATATTTGTAGGCAAATACTTCTGCATGTACATCTAAGTAGACCACAAGACCCAACTTGACTTCCTTTTCTTTTCCTGAATTTTCCCTTTGAGTTGATGAAACAGGAAAATCAGAGGCAGATGGGATGGGGGACAACTAGAGATAGGACCTCTGAGTGACCCATTTTAGGGGCTGGATGAAGATGAGCAAGTCCTAAATCCCAAAGTTACCACAAGAACAGATCAAGTGAACCAGTCTAATCAAGTTGCTTGAATAGGAATAGAGACACAGAAAGAGTTCTAAATGATTATATGAAACTGAAAGCCAATTTATTAATTCCTGATTGTACAAACTTGTACATGCTATCAGATTTTAGCAACCATTGTATGTTTTTTAATATAATTTTAATTTTAATTATAGTAGCTTACATATCGATCACAGTAATATTCCATGTACATATTTACATTGAATCAGGGGAATTCCCCCCACCGAATTGTCCTCCCACATCTGCTCCCATCCTACCTCCCATATCGTCCACTCTCCCCCCAGGGGCTGCTAGAATGCGTGGGCCCTTCTGTGTCTAGTTTATTACTTAGTGGTCTTATAACTGTTTGGTCTTGGTGCCTCCATTACTGCCCCCTCTAACTGGGAGGCGGGACTAGAAAGTTCAAGTTATGTGGTTTTGTTTGAGGAAGAGAAAAGTAATATAATGGGGTAAAAATCGACTATGCTGACTATGAGCAGAGTCATTCTAGAAGCTCTCATCCTTGGTTTGAGAGACGAAGGGGAAAAACAGTTCAAAAAGAGGAATCAAATAAGATATCCAGTGAGCACTGCAGCAATAAAAATATGCACCACATAGTTGCCATGGTCGTGAGATAGGAAATATGACAAGGCGCAAAAAGGAAGAAAAGAAGAAAGAAAAAGTAAATATATAAATAAAAAATGGACAACTACTTCAATATCTACCCCAAAACAAAAAAATCAACAAAAACTAGATAAAAAAAGGATTATTTAGTGTTTTTTGTCTCCCCCCCCCCCACACATAGGCACAGTAAATATTGGGGTCATCCGAAACGGGAATCCCCTTGGCCTAAGAGATACAGGGTTCTCTACCCTCGGAATATATTGTCATGGGATTATCTATAGACTCCTTTCACGTTCATTTACTCTCCGCTTGGTGTTTTTGTGACGTATGGAAGACTTCTGCTCCGATCTGGATGATAAAAACAGACCTCTAAATCTAGAGGTCTCAGTCTGTGCACAGGTCAAGGAGTGGAACTTATGATGAAGACTTTCTTTGTGATTTTAGAAGTTCTGTTTCCTCGATGTCATTTTAATCTGTCTTCTGTGGTTAGTGGTCTTGGCCCTTGCGCTGAAACTCGGATGGAGCCTGGGATATCGTCTTTCGTTATGTTTCCAGAAGACCCATTTAATTGCAATTGCCTCAGTAAGGACTCTGGAATTAGAGGTCATGATTGTTGTGCAGGACGTAGACTAAACCCTAGACTAGGGCTTTCTTCTTGTTCCCAGAATACATACTGCCCGGTCATGGTTCTATCAGCCAGTCATCTGTAGATCACGTTCTTGGCTTTTGCACGGCCCATAGTGTGATAAGTCTTCTGATTTTGTTTTATCATTAGTTAGTAAGGTAGGATAACCTGTTCTTATGTCCATTTTTTCCCAATTTCCTCATTGTCAGGATATCATATTAGAACTGGCACATGTTGGAGTTCGAGTAGTATTCAGGATGTCCCAAATGGGCTTTGGTTCCTGTAGCTGTTGTGAAGAACTGTGTTGATTCTATGTCTGGGGTTCAGGATTCAAGTCTGGACGGTCGGTGTCTAATCTTCTGGAGTCTAAGATGGATCCACATGACATATTTTCAAGGTGGGAGATTCCCCTGTATTGTAAATAAGTATGAGTTCTTATCCCTAGTATAAGAGCTTGTTTATATACGTGAGATTTCCCCTTTTTTAGTGTGTCTTTGCAGGAAGAAATGGTGCTTCATTATATTGCTGGTGCATTTGGGGGCGAAAAGAACAGAGAAACAAGTCACACACCCAAAAAACATAAAAATAGAAATAAAATATATATATTTGCTCACATATGTATAGTGAAAAATGATTTTAAGTAAAATAAAATAAAAAATAAAGAGGTAGTGTTATACAGGTCTTATACTTATGATGGAAGTATAGATTTCCCCATTGCCTTTTGAGGTTTTCTTGTGGGGTGTGGGTTCCCAGGTGCCTTTTCATCGCACACCCTGCCCTTCCTGAGATTGGTAAAAGATTTGAGGGAGGGGGGGGTCTTGTGTAAAGTTCTTGCATTGGGAGTCCTTTTAGGGCTAACTCCGGTATCCAGCAACAGTCCACGTTAGGATAAGTTGGTAGGGAGGGCCACACAGCATGAGTCAGTAAAGGTGTTAGTTGTCTTTTCCTGCCAGGGATGAGGTGTGGGTTTGAGTGGATGTCCCTTCACTTGGGTGCTGGGTACTGGTTTGTTGGGGTAAGAGGTCAGTCTTGATGCCTAATAGATTAAGAACTGAGGGTGAAGAGTTTTAATACGTTGGAAAATATGGATGAAATTGAGGGGTGAAGGGGGAGTCGGATTCCTGGAAGGGGGGATAGGGGAGAGTATTTGGAAGGGGCAGAAAGGAGAAAAGGGGAAAATAAGATTAAATAGAAAAAAAAAAAAAGGAAGAAGGAGTAGTGAGTAGAGAGGTGAAAAGAGCGGGGGCATGTTATTTTGCTTGAATATGTTCAATGAGTAGGCCCCGCATTGTATGTTAAATTAAAAATTGTTTCTCTTGAAAACATTAGCTTGTATGTAGCCTACAAAAGCTCTTTGTGAACTGTGTTTGTGGCTCGGTCCTTTTTTAGTTAACAATCATGCTTAAATAAATAAAACTGTCGGTCCTCCCTCATACATCCCTAGTACCATCTGTTTCTTGGTCAGATTCTATAACTGACTTTTCAGAATTTTGAAAATGGTGCTCCCTGTACATTCTCTAAAGAGATTTCTTAGAACCAGTGAAGATTGGTAGAACTGAACATGATTATTGCTCTTCTTTGGTTAGAGTGATCTGTTTTATCCATAGGAGCATACAATACTCATGTAAATCTTAAAAAGCTGTGATTTTATGTCTAATGAATGATTGAGGGGGAATCTCCTAATTATGACAATTCTAAGGGAATTATAGGTACATGCTATCATTTTACTCTCTTTGAAAGGTAGTTGAAAAATTTAGTAAAAGATCTCCTGAAAGAAAGGGTTCAACACCTAGGAAGAGGTAAAAAGCTTGGAATACATAGATTTAATACATAGATATAATTTTATTCAATACATAGATTTAATTGTTGTAGATGAGAAATAAGATTCTCCCATTTTCTATTACACTTTCTCAGTTATTCTCATCTCTGTTTTATCTCCATTTGTTTTTACACAGCAGGTTATTCTAAACAAACATTTATTCGGTGGATGAATGTTAAAATTTTTATAGATAGAATGGCCCAGGGAAGATTAGTGGCTAGTTTCTAAAATGCTGGGATGTTTTTAACCTTATTTAAAATCCTTTCTGACTGTGTAAGCTACAGATTACCTTGTGCAATGGTTGGGTAGCTCTATGTTCAATCAATAAGAGCACTGGGCCGAGGAATTAAGCAAATGTTGTTTTGTGCTGCCAGCTGGGATTCCAAATGTGGCAGTCCCTGTGTTTGTTGCTTACTAATATTTTTCAAGAAAAACGTACAAATTGTCATCTTCTCTGTCAGCATGAGATCACTGAATCATTAAGACTCACCAGCCGACTGTAGCAAAAAGGTGTTTTCCTTTGCTATAGAATTTAATAATTTTATGGAGAGTGGTTTTTAAAAACTCTGAATTGATGCTATAAAAATTACATTTAATGCACAACAGATATTAATAGAAGCTAGCACAATTAAGTAGAGGTGAATTGAGTCTTGGAAACTGGCTGATGTATGATAAACTGGAATGAAAATTGAGAAGGCCAAGACAAAAAAAAAAAAAACCCAAAACAAAACAAAACAAAAGTGATAAGGCAGAAGTAGCGCCTAATAACCGCCAGGGGTCACCCACTAACCAGAAAACTAATAAGTTTGCAAGTTCTCTGTGCTGAGCCGCTTAACTACGAACCCACCCAGGCGAAGCCGATGGATGCCCTACGGATACACTAAGAACTCTCTTGTAATCCTAAATTAAAATTAAAATAAATAAATAAATAAATAAATAAATAAAAGAACAGGAACTCACTTCTCAAAAACTCTGATTTTCGCTGGGTAAATGGGGGGATCCTTCAGGGTCAACTTTTGGCTGTGCTCTATGTAGCACTGAAGCATATTGGAATCAGTAAGGGCTGGAATGGAAGAAAGTAGAAGAGACTTAATGGCAGAAATCCCTGGTGGGTTCGGTCGCTCTTGATCTAACTTCACAGAGCAGAGCTGAATGCTGAGCCTCCAGTCAGATTTCCTTTGCTATGTTCAAGTACAGAACATTAAAAACTGTTCCTAACCCCATATGTTTCAAAGGGTTTTGTAAAACGCATTTTAAAAAACATTATAAAAAAGTTCAGACCTCCAGTTTCTCCCCACAGTGATTCTCCGATCTTTCTTACTCTGTATTTCCTCCAGTGTTTGCCATTAGTATGTCCTCATTCTTCTGTGTCTCTGGATTCCTGAAATAGTCCGACTTTACGGGGGGGGGGGGACAAAACTGACTTTCACAGAGAGTCAAAAGAGGAATTGGGTATCTCCTGTAGCACCCATTCTTTTTGGCACTAAATCTCATTCCAGAGGAGACAAAGAAACATTAAAATTCTGCTGTTCTCAGTCACCCATCTAAATGTTGGCATTTCTTTTGTGGCATCTATCTCTACTCACTAGTATATTGGTGTGGATCCAGTGTCTAGATCAGGGATGGGGGTTCCTATTTCTGACAAGAGCTGTTTGGATATTTATAACATCTGTCAGCCAGACAGTACAGATCAGCTGACAAGATGCAAACTTGTCTTTCTTTATGTACCAAGGACAGGGTACAGGATTTTGAGGGTCTCATACAGTTCATGGACTGGATATTCTTCCTTGTGATATGGATAAAATATTGCTGGATGTTTCTAGACAAAATGAGATTTTGAATTAGTAGACAGAGAAAAGCACTTTCTGTTCAACAGGATGTGATACATGGCCTATATACATCTTATGATGAGGAATCTCTAGTGCATTCATATTAGATACCTGACTATGTCTGGGATCTTCTACATAAGAAACTGGAACACAAAAATTTATCTACTAGAAGGTCAATAAGAGAAGATAGATTTCTCTTCCTATCACAGAACTTTATACTTTAGTTTTTCTAAATTTTCCATCTATTAGTCGAGTTACCAAGAGAAACAGACCCCAACAGAGACATGTGCATATCTGTAAAGACTAAGTATAAGAATTGACTCACACATATAGAGAAGCTAAGTTCTGTGATCTTTCATCTGCAAGTTATAGATCCAGAAAAACTCATGGTGATACCAGTCTGAGCCTGCAGGTCTGAGGACCAGAAGAGGTGATGGTGTAAATCTTCAAAGTCCAATGATCCAACAGTTGGAGGTTGCAGACTGAAGGCAGATGTATGAGGGCTGGAAAAGATTGATGTCTCAGCTCAACCAAGGAGCAAGTTTGGTTCCTCTGCCTTTTTGTTCTGTTTGGGCCCTCAAAAGATGAATGATATAGGTCCACATTGATGTAGTGAACTTTGCTCTTCCACTGATTCAAGTAGTAGCTCTTCCAAAAACACTCAGAAATGTTTTTATCTAATATCAGGGTTTCTCTTTGTCTAGCCAAGTTGACACATAAAACTAACCATTATACAGGGAGTTTTCTCTTTGTTTAATGCACTGATTACTCAGAATTCTTTATTTACCAGATAAGATATTATTTTTCAATTCTACTTTTCATCTGAAAGAGAGATTTGTCCATGTTCTTCCTAGCATGTGCAACCCAGACCAAAATGAGCCCAGACCAGAATCATCTGTTTTTTAAAAAGTGTTTTCTGAGAAATGTTTATTTCTTAGAAAGTTGGCATTTTTCTCCTGCTTTCTGCATATTATACTCTGCTTTCTAAAAATAATACATTTTTTTCTGGGTCCTTTTGGTCAGATAAAAAATGCACAACTTTAGGTCAGGGAATTAGTTCAAAGGTCTGGAGCATATGCTTTGCATGCAAGATCCCAGCACCATAAAAATTGCCAGAAGCAACCCTTGAGCACTGAGCTGGGAACAGTCCCAACACTACCAGGTTTGACATAAATGAAAAAGCACACAAACAAGATATACAACAATATGATAAAAGGTAATAATTGATGGCATAAGATAAAGGACAAATATTTTAGTAAATTGTACACTTAATAAATACTAAGGCAGGACTCAACCTTCAAAACACTGGACTTCTGTTTTTTTTTTTTTTTTTTTTTTGGGTGACACCCAGTGACACTCAGGGGTTATTCCTGGTTGTATGCTCAGAAATCACTCCTGGCTTGGGAGAGACCATATGGAATACGGGGGGATCGAACTGCATTCAGTCCTAGGTTAGTGCGAGCAAGGCAGAAGTCCTTCTGCTTGCACCACTGCTACAGCCCCTAAAACACTAAACTTTTTATATAACATTATATCTACTGGTGCTTTGCAAATGATGGTATAAACATTAGGTTCTATGAACTTGTAAAAGTTGTTGCTTTCATTCAGTTTAGGAATTGTTCAGAAAATTTCTCACCAGCTATATCTATACCTATTAAAAACTCATATTGAATAACTTTAGATGTATAGACTGAAAATATCATGTTAAATCTAGTTTTGCCCTAGGAGTAATTAATATAATTTTTGAAACTACTTAGCTATCCCAAGAGAGTGTTTTGCATGAGTTAGGAAACATAATTAAGCAGCATTTCATGCAAGATGTGACTGAATTAATTTTTATTTTTCATTTTAAGAAACTTAGAATATTCTAGACAGACATGCTTATCTAAGTTTGCATAAAATGTTAACTCAAAGTTATTCAGCTTATTTTACAGACATTAAAATACCCTGCATTACCTTACCATTCTTAAATGTCATAAATAGAAAAAATCAATTTACATATTGTTGCTCCCAGTTGACATGAATTTTTAATGTTGATAAAGCTACACTTGAATATATGAGAAGATAGAAGTAATGATGAGTTTTATTTTGAAAAATATCACTTAACTTTTTTCCTATTATTAATGCCTCAGTTTTCCTGTCTTAACACTTTCATAGTCATAACATAGCTATTCTGACATTGATTTATAGACCTGTAGGACAATTTAGGCTTCAAGACTTGAAGGTATTGAACCAAAACTTGGGTGTAGTGATTAATCCACAGAGGATTAATCCACAGAAGAGAGAAAGATTAAAAATATAATTTAAAAAATATTTTCTTACTGGTGAAGGAAAGGACCATGTTTAGCCATGTTCATGTCAAAGAGAAGGACCAAATAGAAAATGGTCAAAACTTAAGGCAGGGGTTGGAGATATAGTGCAGGAGATAAACATTTGATTCCTGTGGTTTCTTCAGTTGTGACCTTAGTTAAAATTACCTGTATATGGTCCTCTGATCATTGCTAGAGGTTACTTCCAAGCACAAAACCAATAGTAATATTGTCTGAACACTGCTGAGTGTGGGGCCAAGTCCCCATCATCCCCACCATCACCAAAAACTAAAACAAAACAAAAACAAAAACACAAAACCTGCAAAAAAAAATCTAAAAACTGAGGGAACATAAACAAAGGTAGGTCTAGGCTAAGGAAAGGGATCTGATCCCCTTTGAAATTTAGAGAGAAGACATTCATGCTCATAGTTAACACACGTAGTTTTCAAGCAGTGTTTCTCAACATTTTGCCTACTCTGGTCTTGGATACAGCTCCAAGTGAAAGTGTCTGAAGCAGGGTCACAGTGAGGATTAACAAAATAAGACAGGCATTATAGAGATATTGTAGGGGTCAGGGACTCACTGCCTCATGGACAGAGAGCCCCAACTGTCCTCTTCCCTGTATTTTTATTATTCATCAGTAATCAGTCATAGAAAGGTAGATAATAAACAGATTCTCAAGCAATAATAACTAAACCTAAGGGGGTTTTTACAATCTTCTAAGGGAATGTGAGAAATGAGGTTTTAGATATAATCTTTAAGGGTTGTCTTCCTTCTGGGAAGGGTAACAGGTAGGAAATTGTGATTCGAGTTCCCACCCCAGAGCTCTCTCTGGTGGGCATCAGGCTTCTGATAATTTGTATTAAAAGCCCAATCAGCTTCATCATCTGTACATTTCCTGGACTCCCTGACCTCTACTCTAATTAAAGGTTTGGGGTTTTTCTACTATGTTCCACTGGCCCCTTTCTAACCTTGTTTCTTTGTACCCACCCCCTGTCTTATCACTTGACTCCTTAATCTCAAGCCATGGTCTCCCATTTATATATATTTCGCCCATGACCCCTTGGAATATCATGGGAGCTTGCAACAGGTTATATGACCATTGGTTGAAAAGTGTTGGTCTAGAAAAAAAAGATAAAAAAATGCTTTTTCTCTTTTCCTTTTGGCCACACTCAGGGGTGTACAGGGACTACTTTTAGCATTATGTTCAAGGGATCATAGGTGGTACTAAGGATGAAACCAAGACTGGCCTTATGTAAGGCAATTATTTACTACCTCTCTGGCTCTTGTTCTTAATCAGAGATTAACATTGCCCATTCTTAATGTGCTACAGGATGATGTTCTAGTTATTGGGATGCTAGAGGTTGACATACATCTGAGCCAGAGAAGCAAAGTCTAAAGCTAAGCTCAGGGGTCAAACTACAGCAGATAGTGTGTTTACCTTGCAGTTAGCTCATCTGAGTTTGGTCCCTAGCATCTCATATTGCTCCCTGAGCCAGACAGGAGTGATTCTTGAGTGCAAAGCTAGTAGTAAGCACACTGCCAGGGTGGCCCACTCACTCTACCTCAAAATAAATAAATGAAATAATTCTGTGAAGAAGCCTGAGCAAGCCTGCTGGTAGATAAGTGATCACAAAGAGCAGAGACAAGTTTTTAGCTGACTCT
Organism: Suncus etruscus; assembly: GCF_024139225.1. Classification (NCBI taxonomy): domain Eukaryota; kingdom Metazoa; phylum Chordata; class Mammalia; order Eulipotyphla; family Soricidae; genus Suncus; species Suncus etruscus. The sequence goes on along the minus strand of NC_064850.1, from coordinate 103,144,769 downwards.
CCTTAAAACAAATGTCAGAAGGCTGAGTGAGGTCATCTTGGAACCATTGGCCTAAATACACTTGCCTAAATTAGAAGTCTCTGTTCAGCTAACCCAAAAGACTGGGGGAAATTATAAATGGGTGGTATGTTACTGGGGTGTGTGTGTGTGTGTGTGTGTGTGTGTGTGTGTGTGTGTGTGCGCGAGCGCGCGCGAGCGCGCACTTCGGCCATACCTAGTGGTGCTTAGGGCATACTCCTGTTATTGTCTCTGTGATCAGGGATCGCTCCTAGTGACACTGGAGATTAAACCTGGGTTGGCCATATGCAAGACAAGTGCTTTACCCCTTGAACTATCTTCCCAACCCCAATGGTTAGTATTTTAAAAAATCATTACTATTTTCAAGTTTCATGACTAGAAAAACATTTTTGTGATTATTTCAATGTGATATTACCCTAATGGCATTAATTTTAATATAGCTAAACTCCATTTAAATTTGGGTCAAGAGGAAAGCAATGGTTTATTTATTCTGCAAATTACCACTTTCATCTTTCATCACATTGGTCAGCTGACTGGGTTATAAGGTCAACAAAATAAGGTTAATCCTATATACTGATAAAATATTTACGTGCTGATATTTGAAGGAAACTTTGAGAACTTTTTGGTGGAAACTTATGTTTATGGCCTGGAATGGAGTCCAGTTTTTTATGATTTTAGGGATTAAGTGCCAAGGGTAAAGGCATCTCAGATTTCCCTATAAAGATAAAGCCCAGAAACTATAAGGATACCAATTTGAAATTTACAAGGCAAATTTGGCAGAAGTTATATTTTGTTTGGCCTATACAGTGGATGCTGGCTATGACATTTCAAAAATTTGAATTACTTTGCCATACTTTTGAAAGTGAATAATTGCATCAAAATTATGCATTTCCAAATTTTCTTGAATAAAGAAAGATCTGGCAATATGGAGCCTGCAGTAGTTTTTTGTGGCAGCTTAAATACAGGCTGTTTTTTGAACATTTTGCTGGAGCTCTTTAGTCTCCCTTCCAACACCTTACTTAGTTTGCTTCACTCATCCATGTTATACGTTATAGGCTCAGTCTCTGTACATATTTGAACATATGACCTCTGGTTTATTTCAAAACACTTCATGTTTTCCAGCTAAGCAAACCTAAATTCTGATAAAAACGACTCTCTTCAGCTAGTAGCCAATTTAACTTAGTGGTGTAAGTTCTGAGTAGAATCAATGATGGAACAAAGTGTTTCCTAGGGATGTGAGGAGAACAGAGAAGTCTGGGGTTTTCCAAGACAGAAGGGCTTAAAGGTAGCTTGAAGACACCAAGATCAGTTTCAGACTGATAATGGCTAGACTGTGGAAAGAAGCCCCACCTATTGAGGAGGAAGGAATAAGTATATAGAGGGTGAGAAAAACAAAAGTTTCTTGTTTCACAATCTTGTTCCCCCTTCTGCCATGTTTGACTTACAATTTTTTGGGAAATGAACCTTTTGATGTCAATTAAAAAAATAATGAAGATCTCTTGAAAACACATGAGAGAATTGGAACATTAGTCAAAGGGCTGGAGCACAAGTTTAACGTGAGCAAGGCCCCTGTTTGATACCCAGTACCACATGGATTTCTCCCCTCACCCCTGCACCCAGGTGTATTTCTGATGGTTTCAGCACATACTGGACTCAAAACACTGAATGATATCACCAGGAAAGTTCCCTAGACGATGGAGCACTACAGCAAATAAAGTGAGATAAAATATAAGAGACTAAAATGCCAACTACACTGAAGTATTATTAAATTCTGATTTAATAATAAAACTTAAGAAGAAATTGTGCAGCCCTGAAGAAATCCCAAAATATAAAAACACATCTCTTTGAGATGCAAATCCTGAGCTGAATACAGAGAAATTGAGGCATCTCCTAATGTAGAAACTGAGGTCTCACCCAGAGAATGTGAACCCCCTAAAAAGGAGATGTTACAGGAGAATCTAACAGTTATAATAAAAATATTAAAGGATCATTAAGAGTCCAAGGATTTCCCTGTGACAATGCCCAGAATAACTCCAGGTCAACACAAGTTAGAAAAATTGTAAAGAATTTTTTCCCAAAAGCCATTCTTGGACTTTGCCTTCTGGAGAAGTCAATCTCTCTCTCTCTCTCTCTCTCTCTCTCTCTCTCTCTCTCTCTCTCTCTCTCTCTCTCTCTCTCTCTCTCTCTCTCTCTCTCTCTCTCTCTCAAATTAATTAATTATTTGAGTCATCATGAAATGCACAGTTAGAAAGTTGTTTATGACTGTTTCAGTCGTAAAATGTCCAACAGTCATCCCTTCAAAAGTACACATTTCCTGCCACCAATGTTTCCAGTTTTCTCCTCCTCCTCCTCCCCCCGCCCTCTTCCCTGCCTGCCTCTGTGGCAGGCATTTTCTCTCCTCTCTCTCTCTCTGTCTATATCTTATTTTTTCTTTTAGACACCGTGATTTGCAATATTGTTATTGAAGGAGCACCATGCAGATCACTTTACCTACTTTCAGCACTCAGTTCTTGTCCAGAGCGATCGTTTCCAAATAACATAGTCATTTATAGTGGTTTCTTCTCTGCCCAAATTGTACTCTCCTGTTATTTGTGGCAAGCTTCCTACCAATGAGTCCATCCTTCTAGCTATCCTTTTTCTCTGGATATAAATATCCAGAGAAAGATATGCTTCTTCTATCCATTTTTTTCTGGATATGAATATCATGCTATCTTTTTTTATATCCACAAATGAATGTAACCATTCTATGTTTGTTCCTCTTCCTTTGACTGATTTTGCTTGTCATAATACCCCATATCCATGCATGTATGAGCAAATTTCATAACTTCAATTTTACTAACAGCAGTGTAGTATTACATTGTGTATATGTGCCAAGAACAGATGTGTAGATAATGAAACTGTGGCACATCTACATAACGAAATACCATGTTCTTCTTTTGAAGGCATCAATCTCTCCTTTCCCCTCAAAAAAACTTTAAATTTTGGTAACTGGAGTGATAATACAGTGTGTAGGATTCTTGCTTTGCATGCAGCCATCCCAGGTTCAATTCCTGGCATTCCATATGATCCTCTACGGTAAGCAAACTAGAAGTGCTTTATTATTATTAATATTATTATTATTATTTATTTTTTTTGGTCACACCCGGCAGCGCTCAGGGATTACTCCTGGCTCTACACTCAAAAATTGCTCCTGACAGGCGTGGGGGACTATATGGGATTCCGGGATTCAAACCACTGTCCTTCTGCATGCAAGGCAAGTGCCTTACCTCCATGCTATCTCTCCAGCCCCTAAAAGTGCTTCTTAAGCACAGAACCAGGAGTAACCCTTGGAACTTCCAGATATAACCTCCCCCCCAAAATATCTTTGAATTTCTTTCAATAAAAACTTCTGTTTCACAGAAAAAAAATACTTTTAGCAATATGGTTTTATCTAGATCCTATCATTAGCCATGTTCTATCTTGCAAGTTTTTTCTTGTAACTGTCCATCTTATCTAATTTTTTCTATTGTTACTATCACACTAGATCTTCATCATTTCACCAGATTTTAGATTGGTTTTCATGTTTGTGGAGTGGTCGCTACAAGCCTGTATTGCCCAGAAACTAAAATACATTGCAAAACATAAGATCACATTACACTTGCCCACAAATTGGAAATTATCTAAACTACAAGAGGTTTACTGAGAGATGTCTGATAGTTATTTAATTTGTGGTCAATTAAGATGTTCAGGTTGCTTTTGAGGAGTTCACTTGCACTCCAAATGCTAATCCCAGAGCACAGAATTTGTTAATAATAATTTTTATAACCATAAAAGTTAGTCATAAGAAAGTATAATAAGCCCTCATTAATGTCACTTGATTTTTGAAACTTGTTTCACTTCTGTCATTTAAAAATATTCATTTTTGTTCTCTACTTTATTAAAATATGTAATAACTAATTTCAAACTTTGTTTAAATTATATAAAAAGCAGACTTTCCTGCTTACCTTTTCTGCCTTTAAAATCTTTTAAGAGTTAGACTTCTTTAGGTTCAAATTTTATGAAAAATAAAACTTAAATAAAATAACATTATTTTGGTATTGGCCAGTATTACGTTCTCCCCCTTCAAGGTTATGATGAAACAACTTAAACAAAGTCTCATTACTGGAGACTACAATATAAAACTATTTTGAGTTGAGGAATAGAGGGGTTGGTAAATACAGGTTTGGTTGCATCTCAAGATTTAGCAGGATCTTACTATGGAAGATAGAGCACACTTTTGCTATGCACCAGAGACATTTCCAATGGGGGGGAAAAAAAAAGGGAGATTCCTAGAATATTCTTTTTTTTTTTTGTAAGTTCTTTCTTTCTTTTTTTATTTAAAAACCTTGATTACATACATGATTGTGTTTGGGTTTCAGTCATATAAAGAACACCACCCATCACCAGTGCAACAATCCCATCACCAATGTCCCAAGTCTCCCTCCTCCCCACCCGACCCCCGCCTGTACTCTACACAGGCTCTCAATTTCCCTCATACATTCTCATTATTAGGACAGTTCAAAATGTAGTTATTTATCTAACTAAACTCATAACTCTTTGTGGTGAGCTTCCTGAGGTGAGCTGTAACTTCCAGCTCTTTTCTCTTTTGTGTCTGAAAATTATTATTGCAAGAATGTCTTTCATTTTTTTTTTTTTTTTAATTCTTTTCTTTTTTTTTTTTTTTTTTAATTTTTTTTTTATTTAAACACCTTGATTACATACATGATTGTGTTTGGGTTTCAGTCATAAAAGGAACACCACCCATCACCAGTGCAACATTCCCATCACCCAAGTCCCAAATCACCCTCCTCCCCACCCAACCCCCGCCTGTACCCTAAACAGGCTCTACATTTCCCTCATACATTCTCAATATTAGGACAGTTCAAAATGTAGTTATTTCTCTAACTAAACTCATCACTCTTTGTGGTGAGCTTCCTGAGGTGAGCTGGAACTTCCAGCTCTTTTCTCTTTTGTGTCTGAAAATTATTATTACAAGGGTGTCTTTCATTTTTCTTAAAACCCATAGATGAGTGAGACCATTCTGCGTTTTTCTCTCTCTCTCTGACTTATTTCACTCAGCATAATAGATTCCATGTACATCCATGTATAGGAAAATTTCATGACTTCATCTCTCCTGACAGCTGCATAATATTCCATTGTGTATATGTACCACAGTTTCTTTAGCCATTCATCTGTTGAAGGGCATCTTGGTTGTTTCCAGAGTCTTGCTATGGTAAATAGAGCTGCAATGAATATAGGTGTAAGGAAGGGGTTTTTGTATTGTATTTTTGTGTTCCTAGGGTATATTCCTAGGAGTGGTATAGCTGGATCGTATGGGAGCTCGATTTCCAGTTTTTGGAGGAATCTCCATATCGCTTTCCATAAAGGTTGAACTAGACAGCATTCCCACCAGCAGTGGATAAGAGTTCCTTTCTCTCCACATCCCCGCCAACACTGTTTATTCTCATTCTTTGTGATGTGTGCCATTCTCTGGGGTGTGAGGTGGTATCTCATCGTTGTTTTGATTTGCATCTCCCTGATGATTAGTGATGTGGAACATTTTTTCATGTGTCTTTTGGCCATGCGTATTTCTTCTTTGTCAAAGTGTCTGTTCATTTCTTCTCCCCATTTTTTGATGGGGTTAGATGTTTTTTTCTTGTAAAGTTCTGTCAGTGCCTTGTATATTTTGGAGATTAGCCCCTTATCTGATGGGTATTGGGTGAATAGTTTCTCCCACTCAGTGGGTGGCTCTTGTATCCTGGGCACTATTTCCTTTGAGGTGCAGAAGCTTCTCAGCTTAATATATTCCCATCTGTTAATCTCTGCTTTCACTTGCTTGGAGAGTGCAGTTTCCTCCTTGAAGATGCCTGTAATGTCCTGTAGTGTTTTGCCTATGTGCTGTTCTATATATCTTATGGTTTTGGGGCTGATATCGAGGTCTTTAATCCATTTGGATTTTACCTTTGTACATGATGTTAGCTGGGGGTCTAAGTTTAATTTTTTGCAAGTGGCTATCCAATTGTGCCAACACCACTTGTTGAAGAGGCTTTCCCTGCTCCATTTAGGATTTCCTGCTCCTTTATCAAAAATTAGATGGTTGTATCTCTGGGGAACATTTTCTGAGTATTCAAGCCTATTCCACTGATCTGAGGACCTATCCTTATTCCAATACCATGCTGTTTTGATAACTGTTGCTTTGTAGTACAGTTTAAAGTTGGGAAAAGTAATTCCTCCCATATTCTTTTTCCCAATGATTGCTTTAGCTATTCGAGGGTGTTTATTGTTCCAAATGAATTTCAAAAGTGTCTGATCCACTTCTTTGAAGAATGTCATGGGTATCTTTAGAGGGATGGCATTAAATCTGTATAATGCCTTGGGGAGTATTGACATTTTGATGATGTTAATCCTGCCAATCCATGAGCAGGGTATGTGTTTCCATTTCCGTGTGTCCTCTCTTATTTCTTGGAGCAGAGTTTTATAGTTTTCTTTGTATAGGTCCTTCACATATTTAGTCAAGTTGATTCCAAGATATTTGAGTTTGTGTGGTACTATTGTGAATGGGGTTGTTTTCTTAATGTCCATTTCTTCTTTATTACTGTTGGTGTATAGAAAGGCCATTGATTTTTGTGTGTTAATTTTGTAGCCTGCCACCTTGCTATATGAGTCTATTGTTTCTAGAAGCTTTTTGATAGAGTCTTTAGGGTTTTCTAAGTAGAGTATCATGTCATCTGCAAACAGTGAGAGCTTGACTTCTTCCTTTCCTATCTGGATTCCCTTGATATCCTTTTCTTGCCTAATCGCTATAGCAAGTACTTCCAGTGCTATGTTGAATAGGAGTGGTGAGAGAGGACAGCCTTGTCTTGTGCCAGAATTTAGAGGGAAGGCTTTCAGTTTTTCTCCATTGAGGATAATATTTGCCACTGGCTTGTGGTAGATGGCCTTCACTATATTGAGAAAGGTTCCCTCCATTCCCATCTTGCTGAGAGTTTTGATCAAGAATGGGTGTTGGACCTTATCAAATGCTTTCTCTGCATCTATTGATATGATCATGTGGTTTTTATTTTTCTTGTTATTGATGTTGTGTATTATGTTGATAGATTTACGGATGTTAAACCAGCCTTGCATTCCTGGGATGAAACCTACTTGATCGTAGTGGATGATCTTCTTAATGAGGCATTGAATCCTATTTGCCAGGATTTTGTTGAGGATCTTTGCATCTGCATTCATCAGTGATATTGGTCTGTAATTTTCTTTTTTGGTAGCGTCTCTGTCTGGTTTAGGTATCAAGGTGATGTTGGCTTCATAAAAGCTATTTGGAAGTGTTTCTGTTTGTTCAATTTCATGAAAGAGTCTTGCCAAGATTGGCAGTAGTTCCTCTTGGAAAGTTTGATAGAATTCATTAGTGAATCCATCTGGACCTGGGCTTTTGTTTTTCGGCAGACATTTGATTACTGTTTTAATTTCATCAATGGTGATGGGGGTGTTTAGATATGCTACATCCTCTTCCTTCAACCGTGGAAGATTATAAGAGTCCAAGAATTTATCCATTTCTTCCAGGTTCTCATTTTTAGTGGCGTAGAGTTTTTCAAAGTAGTTTCTGATTACCCTTTGAATCTCTGTCATATCAGTAGTGATCTCTCCTTTTTCATTCCTGATACGAGTTATCAAGTTTCTCTCTCTCTCTTTCTTTGTTAGGTTTGCCAGTGGTCTATCAATCTTGTTTATTTTTTCAAAGAACCAACTTCTGCTTTCGTTGATCTTTCGGATTGTTTTTTGAGTTTCCACTTCGTTGATTTCTGCTCTCAGCTTTGTTATTTCCTTCTGTCTTCCTGTTCTTGGGTCCTTTTGTTGAGCATTTTCTAGTTCTATTAGCTGTGTCATTAAGCTACTCAGGTAAGCTCCTTCTTCCTTCCTGATGTGTGCTTGCAAAGCTATAAATTTTCCTCTCAGTACTGCTTTTGCTGTGTCCCATAAGTTCTGAGAGTTTGTGTCTTTATTGTCATTTGTTTCCAGGAACCTTTTTATTTCCTCCTTGATTTCATCTCGGACCCACTGGTTATTGAGCATGAGGCTGTTTAACTTCCAGGTGTTAAAGTGTTTCTTCTGAGTCCCTTTGGAGTTCACAAATAATTTCAGAGCCTTGTGGTCAGCGAAGGTAGTCTGCAAAATTTCTATCCTCTTGATCTTATGGAGGTATGTTTTATGTGCCAGCATGTAGTCTATCCTGGAGAATGTCCCATGTACATTGGAGAAGAATGTGTATCCAGGTTTCTGGGGATGGAGTGTCCTATATATATCCACTAGGCCTCTTTCTTCCATTTCTCTCCTCAGGTCTAGTATATTCTTGTTGGGTTTCAGTCTGGTTGACCTGTCCAGTGTTGACAAAGCCGTGTTTAGGTCCCCCACAATTATTGTGTTGTTGTTGATATTATTTTTCAGATTTGTCAGCAGTTGTATTAAATATTTTGCTGGCCCCTCATTCGGTGCATATATGTTTAGGAGAGTGAATTCTTCCTGCTCTACGTACCCCTTGATTAATATAAAATGTCCGTCTTTGTCCCTTACAACCTTCCTGAGTATAAAGTTTGCATTATCTGATATTAGTATGGCCACTCCAGCTTTTTTATGGGTGTTGTTTGCTTGGATAACTTTTCTCCAGCCTTTTATTTTGAGTCTATGTTTGTTCTGACTATTCAGGTGCGTTTCTTGTAGGCAGCAGAAGGTTGGATTGAGTTTTTTGATCCATTTAGCCACTCTGTGTCTCTTAACTGGTGCATTTAGTCCATTGACGTTGAGAGAAAGAATTGTCCTGGGATTTAACGCCATCTTTATTTCAAAATTTGGTGTGTCTTTTGGGTAGTCTTGTCTTAGATTAGGTCTTTCAGTTTTTCTCTTAAGACTGGTTTTGTGTCTGTGAAGTTTCTGAGCTGTTTTTTGTCTGTGAAACCATGTATTCTTCCATCAAACCGGAAAGTGAGTTTTGCTGGGTATAGTATTCTGGGTGAAGCATTCATTTCATTCAGTCTTGTCACAATATCCCACCACTGCTTTCTGGCATTGAGCGTTTCTGGTGACAGGTCTGCTGTAAATCTCAGGGAAGCTTGCTTGAACATGATTTCCCCTTTTGATCTTGCTGTTTTCAGAATTCTGTCTCTATCTGTGGGATTTGTCATTGTGACTAGGATGTGTCTTGGGGTGGTTTTTCTGGGGTCTCTTTTGGTTGGTACTCTTCGGGCATGCAGGATTTGATCACATATATTCTTTAGCTCTGGAAGTTTCTCTTTAATGATGTTCTTGACCATTGATTCTTCCTGGAAATTTTCTTCCTGGGTCTCTGGGACTCCAATGATTCTTAAGTTGTTTCTGTTGATCTTATCATAGACTTCTATTTTCGTCTGTTCCCATTCTTTGACTAATTTTTCCATTGTCTGCTCATTTGCTTTAAGTTTTTTGTCCAATCTCTCCTGCTGTATGGAATTGTTATGTATCTCATCTTCCACAGCACCAAGTCTATTCTCAGCTTCTGATACCCTGTCCCAGAGCTTATCCATTTTGTCATTCACTTCGTTTACTGAGTTTTTCAGGCCTGTTAGTTGACATGTTATTTCAGTTTGGAGTTTTGTCATTTCTGCCTTCATATTTTCTTGGTTCTTATTAGTGTTCTGTTCAACTCGATCCATGGTTTCTTGGAGTCTGTTGAGCACCTTCCATATTGCTAGTCTAAAGTCCTTATCTGAGAGGTTGATTAGTTGTTCAGTCATTATCTGGTCCTCAGAATTGTCATCTTCATTCTCTATGTCTGATGCTGGCCTGCGCTGTTTCCCCATTGTCACATTTGTATTATGGGTTTTTCTACGTGTTGTAGTGGTATTCATTGTCTATATGATGTAGGCAGCACACTCCTCTGGCTCCTCCCTTTCTGGATGGGCTGACTTGCCTCTAAGGGAGGGGAGTCCTCCGTGGATGAAGCCTCACACTGGGTCAAATCTTAGGCCCGAGCATGTAACAGAGAAGACAGTCCAGAGAGAAATGTTTGCTTCTGTGATATAGCGCCGTTCTTAGTGTGATTTTTCCTTCTTGTTGCAATGGAGTTCTTTCCTTAGAAAGAGTGCACGGCCGCGTAGCGAAGCGGAGCGGCTGTGCTCCTCTGAGCCTCTTTTTGCCCCACTCGCAAGAGTTTCACGCAAGAGGACAGTAGACAGACATAGACAGGTCACACTCACAGTCTTTCACAGCTGAGCCCCACTGGGCCGGTGTACTTTCGCGGATTTTCCCCGCCTGGTGTCACACACAGGGAGCCAGCTTTTGCAAAGGATAGCCGGTTTTTATGCTCTGAAGTCCCTCCCTGAAAATGGCGTCTGGGCGAGCGAGGTTTCTGGAGGCTCTTTTTGCCCCACTCGCAAGAGTTTCACGCAAGAGGACAGTAGACAGACATAGACAGGTCACACTCACAGTCTTTCACAGCTGAGCCCCACTGGGCCGGTGTACTTTCGCGGATTTTCCCCGCCTGGTGTCACACACAGGGAGCCAGCTTTTGCAAAGGATAGCCGGCTTTTATGCTCTGAAGTCCCTCCCTGAAAATGGCGTCTGGGCAAGCGAGGTTTCTGGAGGCTCTTTTTGCCCCACTCGCAAGAGTTTCACGCAAGAGGACAGTAGACAGACATAGACAGGTCACACTCACAGTCTTTCACAGCTGAGCCCCACTGGGCCGGTGTACTTTCGCGGATTTTCCCCGCCTGGTGTCACACACAGGGAGCCAGCTTTTGCAAAGGATAGCCGGTTTTTATGCTCTGAAGTCCCTCCCTGAAAATGGCGTCTGGGCGAGCGAGGTTTCTGGAGGCTCTTTTTGCCCCACTCGCAAGAGTTTCACGCAAGAGGACAGTAGACAGACATAGACAGGTCACACTCACAGTCTTTCACAGCTGAGCCCCACTGGGCCGGTGTACTTTCGCGGATTTTCCCCGCCTGGTGTCACACACAGGGAGCCAGCTTTTGCAAAGGATAGCCGGCTTTTATGCTCTGAAGTCCCTCCCTGAAAATGGCGTCTGGGCAAGCGAGGTTCCTGGAGGCTCTTTTTGCCCCACTCGCAAGAGTTTCACGCAAGAGGACAGTAGACAGACATAGACAGGTCACACTCACAGTCTTTCACAGCTGAGCCCCACTGGGCCGGTGTACTTTCGCGGATTTTCCCCGCCTGGTGTCACACACAGGGAGCCAGCTTTTGCAAAGGATAGCCGGTTTTTATGCTCTGAAGTCCCTCCCTGAAAATGGCGTCTGGGCGAGCGAGGTTTCTGGAGGCTCTTTTTGCCCCACTCGCAAGAGTTTCACGCAAGAGGACAGTAGACAGACATAGACAGGTCACACTCACAGTCTTTCACAGCTGAGCCCCACTGGGCCGGTGTACTTTCGCGGATTTTCCCCGCCTGGTGTCACACACAGGGAGCCAGCTTTTGCAAAGGATAGCCGGCTTTTATGCTCTGAAGTCCCTCCCTAAGAATGTCTTTCATTTTTCTTAAAACCCATAGATGAGTGAGACCATTCTGCGTTTTTCTCTCTCTCTGACGTATTTCACTCAGCATAATAGATTCCGTGTACATCCATGTATAGGAAAATTTCATGACTTCATCTCTCCTGACAGCTGCATAATATTCCATTGTGTATATGTACCACAGTTTCTTTAGCCATTCGTCTATTGAAGGGCATCTTGGTTGTTTCCAGAGTCTTGCTATGGTAAATAGTGCTGCAATGAATATAGGTGTAAGGAAGGGGTTTTTGTATTGTATTTTTGTGTCCCTAGGGTATATTCCTAGGAGTGGTATAGCTGGATCGTATGGGAGCTCGATTTCCAGTTTTTGGAGGAATCTCCATATCGCTTTCCATAAAGGTTGAACTAGACAGCATTCCCACCAGCAGTGGATAAGAGTTCCTTTCTCCCCACATCCCCGCCAACACTGTTTATTCTCATTCTTTGTGATGTGTGCCATTCTCTGTGGTGTGAGGTGGTATCTCATCGTTGTTTTGATTTGTATCTCCCTGATGATTAGTGATGTGGAGCATTTTTTCATGTGTCTTTTGGCCATTTGTATTTCTTTGTCAAAGTGTCTGTTCATTTCTTCTCCCCATTTTTTGATGGGATTAGATTTTTTTTTTTGTAAAGTTCTGTCAGTGTCTTGTATATTTTGGAGATTAGCCCCTTATCTGATGGGTATTGGGTGAATAGTTTCTCCCACTCAGTGGGTGGCTCTTGTATCTTGGGCACTATTTCCTTTGAGGTGCAGAAGATTCTCAGCTTAATATATTCCCATCTGTTAATTTCTGCTTTCACTTGCTTTGAGAGTGCAGTTTCTTCCTTGAAGATGCCTTTAGCCTCAATGTCCTGGAATGTTTTACCTACGTGTTGTTCTATATATCTTATGGTTTTGGGTCTGATATCGAGGTCTTTAATCCATTTGGATTTTACCTTCGTACATGAGGTTAGCTGGGGGTCTAAGTTCAATTTTTTGCAAGTGGCTATCCAGTTGTGCCAACACCACTTGTTGAAGAGGCTTTCTTTGATCCATTTAGGATTTTTTGCTCCTTTATCAAAAATTAGGTGATTGTATGTCTGGGGAACATTCTCTGAGTATTCAAGCTTATTCCACTGATCTGAGGGCCTGTCCTTATTCCAATACCATGCTGTTTGGATAACTATTGCTTTGTAGTAAAGTTTAAAGTTGGGGAAAGTAATTCCTCCCATATTCTTTTTCCCAATGATTGCTTTAGCTATTCGAGGGTGTTTATTGTTCCAAATAAATTTCAAAAGTGTCTGATCCACTTCTTTGAAGAATGTCATGGGTATCTTTAGGGGGAAAGCATTAAATCTGTAAAGTGCTTTGGGGAGTATTGCCATTTTAATGATGTTAATCCTGCCAATCCATGAGCAGGGTATGTGCTTCCATTTCCGCGTGTCCTCTCTTATTTCTTGGAGCAGAGTTTTATAGTTTTCCTTGTATAGGTCCTTCACATTTTTAGTCAAGTTGATTCCAAGATATTTGAGTTTGTGTGACACGATAGTGAATGGGGTTGTTTTCTTAATGTCCATTTCTTCTTTATTAGTATTGGTGTATAGAAAGGCCATTGATTTTTGTGTGTTAATTTTGTAGCCTGCCACCTTGCTATATGAGTCTATTGTTTCTAGAAGCTTTTTGGTAGAGTCTTTAGAGTTTTCTAAGTAGAGTATCATGTCATCTGCAAACAGTGAGAGCTTGACTTCTTCCTTTCCTATCTGGATTCCCTTGATATCTTTTTCTTGCCTAATCGCTATAGCGAGTACTTCCAGTGCTATGTTGAATAGGAGTGGTGAGAGAGGACAGCCTTGTCTTGTGCCAGAATTTAGAGGAAAGGCTTTCAGTTTTTCTCCATTGAGGACAATGTTTGCCTCTGGCTTGTGGTAGATGGCCTTAACTATATTGAGAAAGGTTCCTTCCATTCCCATCTTGCTGAGAGTTTTGATCAAGAATGGGTATTGGACCTTGTCAAATGCTTTCTCTGCGTCGATTGATATGATCATGTGATTTTTATTTTTCTTGCTGTTGATGTTGTGTATTATGTTGATAGATTTACGGATGTTAAACCAGCCTTGCATTCCTGAAATGAAACCTACTTGATCGTAGTGGATGATCTTCTTAATGAGGCATTGAATCCTATTTGCCAGGATTTTGTTGAGGATCTTTGCATCTGCATTCATCAGCGATATTGGTCTGTAATTTTCTTTTTTCGTAGCATCTCTGTCTGGTTTAGGTATCAAGGTGATCTTGGCTTCATAAAAGCTATTTGGAAGTTTTTCTGTTTTTTCAATTTCATGAAAGAGTCTTGCCAGGATTGGTAGTAGTTCCTCTTGAAAGGTTTGAAAGAATTCATTAGTAAATCCATCTGGGACTGGGCTTTTGTTTTTGGGCAGGCATTTGATTACTTTCTTAATTTCCTCAATAGTAATGGGTGTGTTTAGATATGCTACATCCTCTTCATTCAATCGTGGAAGATTATAAGATTCCAAGAATTTATCCATTTCTTCCAGGTTTTCAGTTTTAGTGGCATAGAGTTTCTGAAAGTAGTTTCTGATTACCCTTTGAATCTCTGTCATATCAGTAGTGATCTCTCCTTTTTCATTCCTAATACGAGTTATCAAGTTTCTCTCTCTTTCTTTCTTTGTTAGTTTTGCCAGTGGTCTATCAATCTTGTTTATTTTTTCAAAGAACCAACTTCTGCTTTCGTTGATCTTTTGGATGGTTTTTCGGGTTTCCACTCCATTGATTTCTGCTCTCAGCTTTGTTATTTCCTTCTGCCTCCCTATTTTTGGATCCTTTTGTTGAGCACTTTCTAATTCTATGAGCTGCGTCATTAAGCTATTCAGGTATGCCCCTTCTTCTTTCCTGATGTGTGCTTGCAAAGCTATAAATTTTCCTCTCAGTACTGCTTTTGCTGTGTCCCATAGGTTCTGATAGTTTGTGTCTCCATTTTCATTTGTTTTCAGGAAGGTTTTGATTTCCTCTTTGATTTCATCTCGGACCCACTGATTATTCAGTATGAGGCTATTTAACTTCCAGGTGTTAAAATTTTTCTTCTGTGTCCCTTTGTAGTTCATATATAATTTTAGGGCTTTGTGGTCAGCAAAGGCAGCCTGCAAAATTTCTCTCCTCTTGATATTATGGAGGTATGTTTTATGTGCCAGCATGTAGTCTATCCTGGAGAATGTCCCATGTACATTAGAGAAAAATGTGTATCCAGGCTTCTGGGGGTGGAGTGTCCTGTATATATCTACTAGGCCTCTTTCTTCCATTTCTCTCCTCAGGTCTAGTGTATTCTTGTTGGGTTTCAGTCTGGTTGACCTGTCTAGTGTTGACAATGCCGTGTTAAGGTCTCCCACAATTATTGTGTTGTTATTGATATTATTTTTCAGATTTGTCAACAGTTGTATTAAATATTTTGCTGGCCCCTCATTCGGTGCATATATGTTTAGGAGGGTGATTTCTTCCTGCTGTACATATCCCTTGATTAATACAAAATGTCCATCTTTGTCCCTTACAACTTTCCTAAGTATAAAGT
Organism: Suncus etruscus; assembly: GCF_024139225.1. Classification (NCBI taxonomy): domain Eukaryota; kingdom Metazoa; phylum Chordata; class Mammalia; order Eulipotyphla; family Soricidae; genus Suncus; species Suncus etruscus. Next base: position 103,129,649 of record NC_064850.1, on the reverse strand, counting down.
TTGCATCATCTGATATTAGTATGGCCACTCCTGATTTTTTATGGGTGTTGTTTGCTTGGATGATTTTCCTCCAGCCTTTTATTTTGAGTCTATGTTTGTTCTGACTATTCAGGTGTGTTTCTTGTAGGCAGCAGAAGGTTGGATTGAGTTTTTTAATCCATTTAGCCACTCTGTGTCTCTTAACTGGTGCATTTAGTCCATTGACATTGAGAGAAAGAATTGTCCTGGGAGTTAGTGCCATCTTTATATTAAAGTTTGGTGTGTCTGTTGGTAAGCCTTGTCTTAAAGTATGCCGTTCAGTTTTTCTTTTAAGAATGGTTTTGAGTCTGTGAAGTTTTTGAGCTGTTGTTTATCTGTGAAACTATGTATTGTTCCTTCAAACCTGAAAGTGAGTTTTGCTGGGTGCAGTATTCTAGGTGAAGCATTTATTTCATCGAGTTTTGTCACTAAGTCCCACCACTGCCTTCTGGCCTTGAGTGTTTCTGGTGACAGGTCTGCAGTAAATCTCAAGGATGTTCCCTTGAATGTAATTTCTCTTTTCGATCTTGCTGCTTTCAGAATTCTGTCTCTATCTATGGGATTCGTCATTGTGACTAGGATGTGTCTTGGGGTGTTTTTTCTGGGGTCTCTTTTAGTTGGCACTCTTCGGGCATGCAGGATTTGATCGCATGTATTCATTAGCTCTGGTAGTTTCTCTTTAATGATGTTCTTGACTGTTGATTCTTCCTGGAGATTTTCTTCCTGAGTCTCTGGGACCCCAATGATTCTTAAGTTGTTTCTGTTGAGCTTATCATAGACTTCTATTTTCATCTGTTCCCATTCTTTGAGTAATTTTTCAATTGTTTGATCATTTGCTTTGAGGCTTTTTTTCCAATTTCTTCTGCTGTATGGAATTGTTATGCATCTCATCTTCCAGTGTACTGATTCTATCCTCAGCTGCTGTTAACCTGTGGGAAATCTCAACCATGTTTTTCTTCAATTCATCTACTGAGTTTTTCAGACCTGTTATTTGATCTGAAATTTCAGTTTGAAGTTTTCTCATTTCTATCTTCATATTCTCCTGATTCTTAGTAGTGTTCTCTTCTATACTTTGTTTGAGTTCTTTGAACATCTTCCATATTGCAACTCTAAACTCCTTATCTGAGAGACTGACTAGGTGGTTGGTCAGGCTCAAGTCATCAGAGTTGCCATCTTCATTCTCTATGTCTGGCACTGGCCCGCGTTGTTTCCCCATTGTCATACTAGTATTGCGGGTTTTTTACGTGTTGTGGTTGTATTCATCGGCTAAATGATGTGCACCGTTGCGAAGGGGAACGGAGCAACCGTGCTCCTTTGTCTCGTCCCTTTCTGGGCGTGTAGACTCACCTCCACGGAAGGCTCAAGGGAAGGCAGGCTGGCAGATGAGCTGCACCCAGGATGAAATCAGGCCAAAAATGCAGGACAGCAGAGTAGAGAGGCAGAAGGGTGCTGGCATCTGAGATCCAGAGGAGTTCAGTGGCTCCTCCCTTTCTGGGCGTGTCGACTCACCTCCACACGGGAAGGCAGGCTCCCCGGAAGGCTCACAGGAAGGCAGGCTGGCTGATGAGCCGCACCCAGGATGAAGTCAGGCCGAAAATGCAGGACAGCAGTGTAGAGAGGCAGAAGGGTGCTGGCATCTGAGATCCAGCGGAGTTCAGTGTCCTAGAATATTCTTTAGACTAACAGCCTCTGATGTCCTTTCTTAAAAGACATATTCTTTGAGCACATTAAAACAAACAAAAAAGTAGCGGGTGGGGGGCAAAGAAGGGAGATATAGGATGCATGCTGGAAACAGGGGTGGAGGGAGGACAACACGTGGTGGGAATGCCTCTTATTCATTGTCACTATGTACCTTAATATTACTGTGAAAGACTAGTACTTCACTTTGTTCACAATAAAAATAATAAAAAGAAAAAATTACCCAACCCCCCCAAAAGTAATTGCATTTCTCAACCATTTTTTTTACCTATAGTGAAACTCAGAGAAACATATCATGAACTGTTAAAATAAAAGAAACTTAACATGATTTATAGTGAGAATATTTATTGATCAATCTTTACAATATTATCAATAAATCAATAAAAATCAGTCTTTATGATAATACAATGCAGGCATACCCTTTTATAAAGAGCAATAACTTTTCCGCAAAATTAGTAGGAAATCTCTGTGGTCTTGTCTGGATCCTTGTAGTAGTTGAAAATCAGTAAGTAGAAATCCTTGGTTTTACCTCTTTTCAAACATGTTTTTTTTTTTTTTTTCTTTTTTTTTGGTTTTTTTTTTTTTTTTTTTTTTTTGGTTTTTGGGCCAAACCCGGCGGTGCTCAGGGGTTACTCCTGGCGGTCTGCTCAGAAATAGCTCCGGGCAGGCACGGGGGACCATATGGGACACCGGGATTCGAACCAACCACCTTTGGTCCTGGATCGGCTGCTTGCAAGGCAAACGCCGCTGTGCTATCTCTCCGGGCCCTTTTTATTAATTTTTATTGTGACCAAAGTACATTAAAAATCTTTCACTGCATTATTTATGGTACATAGTGACAATGAATGAGGGGCATTTCCACCACCAGTGCTGTTCTCCCTCCACCCCTGTTCCTAGTATGCATCCCATATCTCCCTCCTCTACCCCCCAGTATGCTAGTGCAACTGGTCTCCACTTTACAGCTTGTTGTAGATTGAGCATCCATTCTACCATCATTGGAGATAAAAAGGATAAGAAAAAGGGGAGAAAAAAATTTGGTGACAACTACCAAAAAAAGAAAGAAGAGAGAGAAAAAAAAAAAAGAAAAAAATGGAAGAAAAAAGAAAATAAATGGACCTGGCAAATAAAAATAAAAATAAATCTCTAAATAATAACCACAAGTGTGAAAAAGAAAGAGAAAAGTGGAAGAAAAAAAGAGAAGGAAAATAAAGTGAAAAACTAACAAATCAAAACAAAACAAGAAAAAGTATGGGTGCTGGAGTGGTACGGTTTGGCGTTCTCCCCACTTTTTTTTTTTTTTTGCATAGGCACAGTAAGCATTGGGGAAGAAAGGGAATTCCCGTGGCCTAAGAGATTCAAGGTTTCTCCATCCTTGAAGCATTCCATCATGGGATCAACCCCTGGCTCCATATATACTCATTACCCCATCCTAAAGGCTTTTTTGTGATGCTAGGAAAGTTTCCTCTCGGTTGTGCGTGTGAGAAAATCAAGCCACTGTAGTTAGTGATCTTGGTATTTGTGCAGGTTATAGGTCAGGGTCTAGGATAGAGTCTCTAGGTTCTAGAGGTTCTTATCCATCGTTGTTGTGGTGTTCAGTCTTTTTTTTAAATTCACTGTTTTCATCTGCCTTCTAATATTTCTCCATATAACTAACAGTATAAAGTTTTAATCAGCGAAATCTAATCATGACTTTTCTTTACTTAAAAAGGGACTTAAAAAGATTATCTTAGAATAAATCCACATTTCATCTTCTTACTGATCAAACTTAATTTCTACTCTCCTTTTCCTCACATTCTAAAATTCAGCTATACAAAATTGCCTTTAATTCCTGGAATGATCTGTAGTGCCTTTGAATTTTTGCACAGATTGATAGTGTTTTTTCCCCCTGGCATATGTAGTTCCCATCTGCTATGACTTAAAGTTTGTATGACCCTCTTCCTCCAATTCATACTGAACCATACTTCCCACAGTGATGCTATTTTGGGGAGAAGCTTTGGTGTGGTGGCGAAGCTTACACTATATCTTGAGTAAGATCTATATTAAGATATGACTGCTTTGCGGCTGGGGTGATAGCACAGTGGTAAGGCTTTTGCCTTGCGTAAGGTCAACACAGGAAGGACACCAGTTTGAATCCTGGCATCCTGTATAGTTCCCCGAGCTTGCCAGGAGCACTTCTGAGCACAGAGCCAGGAGTAACCCCTGAGTGCTGCTGGGTGTGATCCAAAAACCAAAACCATACAAACAAACAAACAAACAAACAAAGATATGAACACTTTTACTAGACTGTAAGAGACAAGAAAACCTTTTCTGTGCCAGGGCAAGCTATGTGAAGGCATGCCAGGAAAAGGGTTCTCTAGGAGAAGTGGAGTATGCTGGCACCTGACCTTGGTCTTTCTGTTTCTAGAATGCTGAGAAGTGTTTGTCAGCAGTTTCCAACTGCTGGTGTGGATAGACTGCTGATGATATGCTGGTCATTGAACAGGTTATGGATTCTCAGCACTGATATGCCTGGGTCCTGTACTAGAACTATTAGAGTTTTGCTAAATAATATTGACTTATAGATATTATTATTATTATAAATTATTTTTGAATTTTTGTCTTAGTGATATGTGAAATATCTCTTCTATTTTTCACTGGTTCACAAGTTGTAAAACAGTTGGTTGGAAGCCATAGCTGTAAACAACTTAGTCTAAAATATCAAATATACTTCTCTTTATTCCTGACCATCCTTACGGTTAAGCTGCTGGGTTATTTCTGTAGAAGTTTCTGTAACATCCTGAAGCTAGGTTTCTTGATCTTCCTAAGTGTCTTTATAACACTCTGAACACTAGTTTCATGTGATGATTATGAATATTGTAAAGATCACTTACTGTTTTCTGTTTTTACTTTACCAGAGCTCTATGAAGATAAGGGTTGCATTTAGCTTGTTCATGGCTTATTTTAGGATTAAGAAGTAGTAACAAATGCTAGTAAATTAATAAAATATTGGTGTGTAAGTAAATATATTTGATGAAGAAGGGATATTTAAGAAGTCATTTTAGCAAACAAAAAATCCACAAAAATAAATTTGTATGGATCCTTTGGACTTATTGTATTCTTTGTTTTAGCACTTTATTTTATACCTTATCTTTATTTTAGCACAGTCTTACATTTTTATAGACAGTTTGTCCTTGGCCATATTGAGAAAAAGTAATGGACTAATGTATTTACCATGCTTGGTCTAATTTGTTTAAATTTGTCTTTATTTTCTGTAGTTTCAGCATCTAACATTTAAAAACCCAGTCATAGAGGATATAATAGTGTCCAACAGCTATATTTCTCTCTCTATTAGGCTCTCTCCCTTTGTACGCTTGGGAATCCCTAAAGCCTGCCTGTGATTATATTGACTCAAACTATAATCATTTCCTTTGGCATAAATAATCAAACAGTTAGTAAGAGGCCAAAGGCAATAGTGACCATTTCAGTAAAATTTGGATGGATGCAGATGAAATTATGGCATCATATTTTAATTGTTGGATGCTGTCCCAATTAGAAGCTCAGTCACATCAGAGAGTTCAAAAAGATCATAAATGGAGGTGGGGAGAGTTCTAAGTAATTATTTTTCCACAAGATTGGCTTTCATTTGTTCTCACCAACATAGAGATTAACCCTAGACCTCTGACTTTTTGATTCCTTGAGAATTAAAAAAAATCTCATTCTTACAAAGACATTAATTACATTTATCTACAAAGTTTTACACATATGCAGCTGGTAGGGTGTGTTTGTGTGTGTCAGAGAGAGATGGGATGGGGGGAATATCTGATTCAGATGCTGCAATTATTTGGGGACTAGAAACAGAATGGAAATGACCCAGATGGTTAGCCTAATGAAGCCGATCTAAGATTTATGCCAAGAGAAATCAGAGCTATGTTTCCATCTGTGTGTGTGTGTGTGTGTGTGTGTGTGTGAGAGAGAGAGAGAGAGAGAGAGAGAGAGAGAGAGAGAGAGAGAGAGAGAGAGAGAGATAAAGCAAGAATGAGAGAGAGAGCAAGCAAAAGCAAGCATATGAGTGCGAGCAAGTGTGCACATATGATTGATTTGGGTGAGAAAAGGGCTTGGATTATAGAAATAAAAGTGTGGCAGGCCTAGATAAATATGAGTAGAAAAAAAAAACACAACAAAACACAAAGCCTTTTTACTGCCATAATCGGACCTTTGGCAGACGTGTTCCTTCTCATTTGCTTTAGTATGGAAACATTCTTTCTTTAGATTTTAAAATAAACCACATTTCCTGCCACATGCTGCCTTTTGGATAAGGTGTTGGAGATAGATCTAATGAAGCAGGGAGGAAATTCATGCTTCTAACTTATGCCAGGGAATTTGATGAAAATTCTATTTAGTGCCCCAAACCATATACTGTGCTTTGTGCAAAAGTGATTAATATTATCAACCTGTCTTTGAACTTTGACTCTCCAAGACAAGTCCACATACCTGTTGCAGTGCCATGAGGCAAAAGACAAGGACAGGACTCCAGAGGAATCCCAATCCTAACTGAGTTTTAAAGTCATGAAAAGAATTTTTCTGTTAATTACACTAGCAATACAAGATATAAAATCTTTGGAACACTGCCTGATAGCAACTATTATATAAAAGTTTTAAAATGGACATACTATAATAATATATTATATATTTGTAATAAATAATTTTTAACTATTTAATATCTTCTCTGTGGGTCTTATTTTGTTTACATTTTAAAACTGTCTCATTAATAAAATTAGTCATAAGTTTCTTGACAGACAGGAAAGAAGCTGACATAAGAACTGGTCTGGGTCAATGGTATAGACTGGTGGTTTAGATTGGTCTGGGTCAGTGGTATAGTAGTATAGAACATTCAGAGAATGTTCCCCAGATATACTATCAATTAATTTTTGACAAAGGGGCAAGAAATACAAAATGGAGCAAGGAAAGCTTTTTCAACAATTGGTGTTAGGATAACTGGTCACATGCTAAAAAGTGAACTCAAATGTTCATCTAACACCATGCACAAAGGTCAGATCCAAATGGATTTAAGACATTGATATCAGACCTGGAATCAGAAGGTATATAGAAGAACACTTAGGTAAAACACTTCATGACATTGAGACTAAAGACATCTTCAAGGAGGAAACAACACTCTCCAAACAAAGGGAAGTGAAGATAAACAGATGGGACTATATTAAGCTGAGAAGCTTTTGAACCTCAAAGGAAATAGTGATGAAGATACAAAAGCCACCCACAGAGTGGGAGAAACTATTCACCCATAAGATAAAGGGCTAATATCTAAGATATGCAAGGTACTGACAGAACTTAACAAGAAAAATACATCTAACCCAATCAAAAATTGGGGAGAAGGAATGAACAGACACTTCCTCACAGGAAAAATACAAATGGCCAAAAGACACATGAAAAATGCTCCACATCACTAATCATCAGGGAGATGCAAATCAAAAGAACAATGAGGTACCATCTCATGCCATAGAGACTGGCACATATCACAAATAACAAGAACAATCAGTGCTGGTGGGGATTTGGGCAGAAAGGAACTCTCACTTATTGCTGATGGGAATGCTGTCTAGTCCACCTTTATGGAAAACAAAATGGAGATTCCTCAAAAACTGGACATTTTGCTCCCATATAATCCAGCTATACCACTCCTAGAGATATACCCTAGGAACACACCTATATTTATTGCAGCACTATTTAAAATAGCCAGAATATGAAAACAACCCAGATGCCCGACAACAGATGAGTGGTTAAGGAACCTGGTACATTTACACAATGGAATACTATGTAGTCATCAGAAAAATCAAGTCATCACTAACTGGCCTTTTGGCTAAGATCAAGTGTAGAAAAATGAAGTCATAAAATTTTCCTATACATGGATGGACCTGGATACTATTATGCTGCGTGAAATAAGTTAGAGGGAGAGATATGGAAGCAAAATTGTCTCACTCATTTATGGGTTTTAAGAAAAATAAAATACATTATTGTAATAATACCCAGAGACAATAGATGTGAGGGCTGGAATGACTAGTCCACGTTATGAAGCTTACCACAAAGAGTAGTAAAATAACTACAATAACAACTATCATGACAATGCTAATGTGTGAGAGAAATAGAATTCCTGCCTCAAAAACAGGCAAGTGTTGGGGAAGGAGGGAGTTGGGGGACATTAGAAGTGGTGAGGGGGGAGTGTTCTTTTTTTATAACTAAAACCCAACTACAAACATATTTGTAATCATGGTGCTTAAATAAATACATATATATAATAAAAATAAAAGAAAAAGAAAAGATATTGAACAAAAGTAAAAAAATAAAGAACTGATTTGGTGGGTTGGTGTAACTCCACTCTGGATTTAGGTGTATCTACCTGAGACCCACCCATTTCTGGGAGGGGTCTTGGGAAGTGGATATTACGTTATCTTTACCTGCTAGAACCCTCCCATTTCCTGGGAGGGGTCTGGGAAAAGGTTAGATAAGGCTTTGACCCAGGGGATTAGGGTCTTTGGGCCTTTGCCAGCATGGAGGTCAGAGGGAAGATGACTGAAAGGAGTTAAGATTCAGGGCAAGCTAAGAATGGCATGCGTAAATGGTTAGCAGCCACATCTGTTGGCTAGGGCTGAATAAAGATGTTATCTCTCATGAAGCCTGCCTGTGAATGAGTTTAATACCCGCTAATGATGATGACCTGACGGTTAATGGAGGATGGAGCCACGTGATTCTGAGCTTAAGAACAAAGGCCTCCATCCACCATCCAAGTCCATCCTAAGGACTTAATGCAACAGGTTGGGAGACTATATAGGTGCTAAGCTGTTCACTTTACATTCTACTTTGAATCTGTTTTGAATTTTATAAAGGTGATACATTTATAGTCTCCTAAGTATGGCCTGGGTCACTCATGTGCAAAAATCTAGAAATAGTTCCTGAGAACTGCTGGATGTGTCCTCTAAACTAAAACAAATAAACAAATGCACAAACAAAAAGCTGATGATGTTGTAGCTATTCTACCTTGGATAGTTGAAGTTAAGCTTATGTTTCATATCTGCAAATAAAATATGGTGACACAGAGTATTTTTATAATGCTTTCCTAGAATGTAGAGGAAAATATTATTTAACTTCTATCTATGATGTGTTACAAAAACTTCACATATGCTACCCCATTGAAATCTCACAACTTACTTTAAAGCTTGGCTTTATTTGATGCTAACATTTAGAGAACATGGGAAACTTATTTAAAAGTAGCAATTATTTTCACTTACTGACTGTCTTAAATGTGGCTTCAATGAAAAAAATACATTTTTCTTTTCTATTGCCCACTCTTCAAATGCTATTATTATTACTTTTTTTTGGGGGGGGGCAAACATGGCAGCACTCAGGGATTACTCCTGGCTCTTTGCTCAGAAATTGCTCCTGGCAGGCTCGGCGGACCATATGGGATGCTGGGAATCAAACCTGTGTCTGTCTTGGATTAGCTGTGTGCAAGGCAAATGCCTTACCACTGTGCTATCTCTCCGGCCCTATTGTTGTTGTTATTATTATTATTATTATCTATACAACCAGGAATTAGAGCAATTTAACAATTTGAAAAGATTTGAACACATATATGTTAAATTCTTATATTCATACTTTTACTATTAGAATAGATTTGCCTTAGAAAATTGCCTTCCTTATTAAGTCATTATTTCTAATCCTACTTGAATGAGTTCAAGATGCACTTGCTTAATAATAAATTCTATTGACACTATTCAAGAGCTAAGGGAATGAAAAGTATACTAGGGAAAAGCATGCTTCAAAAAGCACAGCTTGCCATATGTTCAGAAAGAAGAAATTAAGTGAGAAGAAACCAAATTGGCAAAAGATTGCAAAGACAGAATGACATAAACAACTTCTAAACTAGAGATGTGAATGTGCTATTGGCCATAGAGTGCATCTGCCCGCTGCAGAGAGAAGTGGTTAAATAGTGCAGACCTGAGAATTTGTTTGATGACAGCTATTTCTTGCTCTTCAATGTGAATGAGTAAGACAGAGGGGTGGAAGGTAGGAAAGGAGAAAGTTGCAACCATCCTATAAACCTCCTAGTCTTTAGTGGGAAACAAGACTTCTGCTTAGAAAGAATAGTGTTGGGAAATACATTGGGAGTGTGACGGTGGCAGGATTTTTTACTTTGGTTTGAGGCTGAACTCACTGGATCCTCTTGATAAATTGCTCATAATAACAATATATGTCTCTGGGGCTAGATGGCACACGGAGCTCGGATTCAGCCTCTTTTCTTGTGTAACCTCAAGCAAATCGTTCCATCTCACTGAACTCTGACGATAACAGTGATCAGCTACCTCCTAGGGACTCTGCAAGGAATGGACAATAAACATGAATATAAGTGCTACATAAATGCTAAGTAGCGCTATTAATCCTCTTGTGGATGGTGATGTGCCTATCCAGACTGCTAAATCTCTTTCTCATGACAAGAACGCAGGGCCTGAGGACAGAATGCTTTTGCAGGAACACAATTTCAACTACAAACGCATCATATTGGGGGGCTAGCTTCAAGAAGGGGAGACAAATGGAAAGAGATAAGTCTGAAAAATCATTATGAACTCAGTCCATTGGGCTCTGGAGCTTGTGTACATATAAAAACAGTGTTTCAGTGTCTTTCTTTTTCAGTTATTTCCTCACAATGCAAATTCTAACTTGCTTTCCACTTTCTTGACAAAATTTTGATTCTCAACTTTAGAATATGTTTGACTATTCCCTTAAGGAAAAATTGAGCAAGAAGAGTAGGATATAGAATAAAGACAGTGGATTTTTTTTGGTTCAATTTTCCTCTGTGCTTGGTTCACACAGAATTGTTCAAATGTTGGCAGAGATATGTGGGACTGCTGGCTGCTCTTGGTTCCTAAATGGCTTTGAAAACTGCTGGAGATGCACTGGAAGAGAAACAATGATGTTTGCTTCGGGGAAATGTGAGCTCGAGCTACTTATTGACAACAGTCGCACTCATAGTGGCTCTGGGCAACCTGGCTTGCACTTCTGGATTGCATATTAATAGTGAAAAATGCCTCTTTTAGTAAGAATCTGTTATATCATTAATCATTAATACACAAATGGTGAGCCAGTGCTAACCAAAATAGTTCTTCCTTCATGCCAGATGTATCTTTTAAGCTAGAGTTAACTTGATTCTATTATGTACAATGAGTTGTTTTAAAATTAAGATGAGGTAGACATTATTTTTGCTTTCAAATCTGACTCTTAGGACTGATCTCCAAAGCTTATGTTGCTGCTTCTGGAAACTTTCTTGTTCTGGTTTCTAACATACCACATTCTCCTTGTTATTTCTTATCAGCTACTTTTTGTTGGCTTGTTTGCTGGAACCTCTAAATTTTGGATTGATTCAGTTGCTTCCAGACCCTTGATCCTCTTCTTTTTTTCAAGTCACATTTATTAAATATTAGTAGATCGTGCTCGCTTCAGCAGCACATATACTAAAATTGGAACGATACAGAGATTAAGCATGGCCCCTGCACTAGGATGACACGCAAATTCATGAAGCGTTTCATTTAAAAAATTGGTAGATCATTAATATTGATACATTTCAATTTATAAATTGACCTCTAATACCTGCCTTGATTTTAAGATTTGTATACCTGATTGTCTATCCAATTGTCCTCTTGAATATTGAATTGGAAGTTTAAAATGTCTAGGGCAGGACTTTTAATTTCTCTTTCTGAAAATTTCCTTTTCCCTCATTCTCTCCTGTCGTACTGAATGGCAAGACCATTCATCTTGTTATATGTCTGAAATGCTTAAGAAGTGTCTTGAATTAATCTCTAGATTTCTGGTCAACCCCATGAATAAGTTCTCCAGTTTGAACCCCAAGTCATCTTATTATCTATACTGCCACCAACATGATTCAAACCACACTTATCTATCATTTGGGCTGTTTTGCTAGATGCACCCAACTGATATCCTGTTCAATCTTGTCACAGTTTATTTTCCACATAACACCAGGTGTAATTTATTGTTTATGTTCAATGTTTCATGGATGAAAAAACTTCCAGGAATTCACTAACTTGTTTTTGCTGAGAGGTGTAATGAGGCAAGAGGACTTGAATCCAATTCCCTATAATTCTAAAATAATGAACATTTAAATGGTTTTAATTTAATTGTTTAGACTTGCAACCTTTTTTCTTTGAAATAATGACCATTTATTTCTGAAAACTAAATGTGAATGTTCTTCCTCAGTGCCCTCCCAATCCCACAAGAAAAGGGTTCCAGGATGTTGTACCAACAGACCCAGGTATTCCCTCTGGAGAAGGAAAAGCAACCCCTGGGGATGGGGGGCTTGGGAAGGGTCTCGCCAAAGAACAGGCTCCACCTCCAACTGGGGGACCCCATGACACCCTCATCCACCTGGGGACTCTGAAGTGGTTCTCCCAGCCTTTGCACCTGACCAGGACCCAGTGAGATTTGGATCCCAGGCGCAGGCTGGGCTAACATCTCGAGGACCACGTGTTGCCCAGTGATTTTTTTTTGGGGGGGGGGCACACCTGGTGACACTCAAGGGTTACTCCTGGCTATGGGCTCGGAAATCTCTCCTGGCTTGGGGGACCATATGGGACGCCGGGGGATCCAACCGCTGTCTGTTCTAGGCTAGTGCATGCAAGGCAGATGCCTTACCACTTGAGCCACCACTCTGGTCCCTGCCCAATGATTTTAATGCAAATTTCCTAGTCAGGAGCCTTTGTTGACTGAGCTCATGCTGGGTCGGACATGTAGCTCAGGAAATTGAGTCAAGGAGGACCCTCCCCGGGGATTTGGCCTGATGGGGCATGCAGGAATGTGATTGAAAGTTGCTGTGATATGATGGGGAGTGTGCTTGGAGGCTGTCGTGCTGGGCACAGCCCCTGACACCGAGCGGGCAGCAGACATGACAGGCCAGAGGGTGGTGCAGGCCTTGAGGTGGTGAGGTCCAGGGTAGGAGTGCCAGGCAATCTGTGGGGTTCTCAAGGTCAAGCTAGGACAATGGGGTCACTTTAAGACAGCTCCCCAGCTCTGATGAGGAGCAGGCTGTTGGCATCAAGATGATTTTTCTTAACAACAGCAAGGGGAAATACAGGAAGGGGAATAAAGCTGAACCTAGCCAATGGGGGTGGGGGGAGGCTCCTCCTGGGTTTCCTGTCCTAGGTGATATGGCAGCTGGGTGGCACAAGGAAGATGGCAGATGGCGGTAGGGTTCCAGCGGCCAGGGATACTCTGGCATCATAATTGTAGGTGCCGTCGTAGCTCACCCGAAGACTTCTGTTGTCTATCTTGGTGGCCATCACTGCTGGGTGGGGGTGGGGGCTAGTAGGGACTGAGTTTCCTCAGCGAGATGGAGCTTCCCGGTGGATCTTAGGAGCTGGGCTGCAAGGAGGATTCGGGCGGCCACAGTGGAGACTCAGAACTCTCTCTCTCTCTCTCTCTCTCTCTCTCTCTCTCTATATATATATATATATATATATATATATATAATATGTTATAATATATATGTATGTATATAGGAGCCATGGGGATACTTTCCAGCTAAAGTCAATTGAGGTCCTATAGACTCAAGAGAGAAACTTTACATTACTCTTTTTTTGTTTGTTAGTTTTTGGGCCACACCCGGTGACATTCAGGACATTTACTCCTGGCTATGCGCTCAGCAATCGCTCCTGGCTTGGGGGACCATATGGGATACAGGGGATCCAACCAAGGTCCATCCTGAATCGCAGCATGCAAGGCAAACACCCTACTGCTGTGCTATCACTCTGGTTCCTACATTACTCCTTTAACTATCTAGAGAATAAACATTGGAAGAATTTTTGCAGATTTAACCATATCTTGAGGAATGACTTTTCTATTAAGAAAGAAAGGTGGGTCAAACAGCTAGTTTTAGAGGATCTATTTTTGTCCTAGGCCTCATCTCCTCAGCTTGTAAATCCACACACCTACCTTGACACTCCTGCCACTACCCTACCCTAGTAATTAACTCAGGCATCCCAACCCTTGGTCTGCCTTAGTTAATCTGTAGTTTTAATATGAAACAAATATAAATTACAATTTTTCATGTGTAACTTTAGTTTGCTCTTTTCTCCTACTAATCTGTCTGATGTTCATTTGATTGCTCAACTAGTCCAAGGAGAACCTAGAAAGGAAAGGAGAAATTTCTTCTTTCCCCTTTTAATGTATAACATTGTATGCCTGCTATAGTTTCAAAGGATTTATATAATTTAGATACTAGTAATAGTCCAATGCACCATTTATTGTTATATTTTTATTATCATTATTGCCTTTTAAATCACAGAGTCATCAACTGAGATTGTGGAATCAATTATCTGTAGTGACAGAAGAGAGACTCAGGCACCTGGCTATGAGTGAACCTTTCTCTACTGGCTTTTACCTGTCTTCAGTGGAAAACCTAAATTTGATCCAATATAATTCACTAGTCTGTCTAGGGAACATTTATTTTTCTTTGTGGACACTGGTTATTTTTTCTGTCCAGTGTGTTTAGTACAGTAACAAATATTGTCCTTACTCTACCACTTATTTTTCAGGTATAGCTAAGAGGAAAACTGTAATAAGCTTAGTTTTTTTCCCCTCTTTTTCTACACATGAGTGATTTTTGAGCCGGCATTTTTAAGCTTGAGGGGATATGAACCCCAAGGGCAGGCTCAAAATGAACTCCCAAATTGCCTCAAATATTTTCTGTTTGGTAACATTTCCCCCAAAAGGCTCTGTCCAGAAAGCTGCTCTGTGAAACAGCAAATCCTATTCCATCCCGAAGGGGCTACTTGCAGTTAAAAAAAAATAGTCTCTCTCTCTTGCACCTGTGCTGTACTTAGTCAATTTATTTCGTCAGGGAAAACTTCAAAAAGAACTGGCAATTGGAACTGAGCCTTGACAAATAGAATGTTGAATATTAAAAAGAGCAAGTTTCACTCAGGTCAGCTCCTCATTGTGGAATATAGAGAACTAGTAAGGACATTGATCTTTGAATTTAGGGCTGTGATGCTAATATCTGTGTGTCCCAAGGGTTACACACTCTATGGTTTGCTCAGGTCATTGGAAGTGTAATATCACCCAGGAACTGAATTTTGCTTCCTCTCCTTCTCTGACTGCCTCTGAATGCCCTCCTTCCACTTGAATAATTCCTTGTTGATAAGGCTCTCATTATCATTATTGATTAAACCCTGCCATCTCAGTTTGACAGCGGTGAATACCTTGCTCATTTTAATCTGTCTCTAGGACATGTTTTATGCTTACTATGTTTTAATTTGTCCCTAGGTTGTGCTTGTTGGATGCTGATAGAAAGATTGAGAAGTCTCTGTGTTTTGTTTGGAGATAGATGTATGATGGTCTCAGGGAATAAACCTGGATACTAGCAAACAGAACTTGGTGACACCCTTTCTTTGCTTATTTTGACACTAGACTCATCAACTACTACAGGGAATCAATTCAAATAGTAAAATCTTTGGCATATATCTTTAGTACTAGTACTATTTTTCTTCTTTCCTCAATTCTTAATGTGTTTTTGCCCTGTGGTTCTCTATTATCCTTTGCTTTGAAAAATAGCAAATTTGCTGGATTTTTTTTATGAGTTCAAAGGTGTTTTTTTTTTTTGTTATTTTGGGCCACACAATGGTGATCTGATTTTGCATAGGAACCACTTTTGACAGTGCTCCAGGGACCATATGTGATGTTGGATATTAAACCCATTTGGCCACATACAAGGATATTGTTTTATCCACTACACAATATCTCTCAAAATTGCAATTTTTCTTAAATTTAGGCACATAATTTACAAAGCCACTAGTAATTGAGCTGTAGGAATTCAATGATCCAATTCTAAATCCACCAGCAATGTCAATGTCGATGCACCAATGTTCTAAGGTCTCCCATCTTCTCATGCTTCTTTAGCAAAGTCATTTTTAAAAAATGAAGTGTTATACCTCCCGCTTTACATCCCTAGCCCTCACACCTGCTAAGCAAAGGGATGTGATGTCAGTCGCTCAGTAAAATAATGTGCTCTGATAAAACTTAATCATGATAAGGGAAAGGCACAAGTTGTGTGTCTTCTCCCGGACATTTTTCAAAAACTGGATTAGCCACCTGCTAACAGGATATACCTATAACAGGATATACCTAAGATAAAGTATGCTGATCTCCTTAAAGTTTAGCAAGCCCAGCTAACATTGCCCTTTGGCCAGCTTTGGCCACCTACACTATATAAACCCTTGCCTCTTTCAATAAAGACAGAACTGTTCGAAACAGGACTCCCACAATGTCTGTGTGTGTGTGCTCTTTCATATTTTGGCCAAGAATCTTTTCTTTTTTTTTTTTTTTTTTTTTTTTTGGGCCACACCCGTTTGACGCTCAGGGGTTACTCCTGGCTATGTGCTCAGAAATCGCCCCTGGCTTGGGGGGACCATATGGGACGCCGGGGGATCGAACCGCGGTCCGTTCCTTGGTAGCGCTTACAAGGCAGCCACCTTATCTCCAGCGCCACCTTCCCGGCCCCTGCCAAGAATCTTTTCATCCTTGTAACCTCTGTTAGGAGCAGCATTGCTGGAGAGGCCTTTCACCCCACTGAGTTTCTGATCCCCACTTGCTGGCCGAGTTGGTATTGGGACGCTCCAGGAGGATAGCCGACAATAAAGTTATAGTGTAGATCATATGTCTATAGTAGTGTTGACTTTTCCAATTTTTATGTACACAGTTGCCTCACCACTATATCACCAGTGTCCAAGACCTTTGACCAGTAGTCTAATGTTACCATTGGTCTGCCTCTTGATTCTTTCTTCCCCTTCCCCTTTGCTTGGAATTATCAGGTTTATAATCTAGGGCAAGGAATTGCCAACATTTGATACTTTCTATTATTTTTCTAACCAGAAGATGCACGTTTTCCTTCCAAAAAATGGGGGGGAATGTCTGTGCATTTTATGGAGTGAATGCCTCCTGGAGCTGAAGCCTGAGTACTTAAAAATGTTTTTAATTTTCTGATTTAAAAAACAGTTAGGTAAATGTATTTAACCAGCTGTGGACCAGCATATTGCAAAAATACTTTGGCCTCGCAGGCTGGATGGTCTCAGCCGCTGTCTCCTGACAGCATCTCGTGCTGCACCATTTGCTTTAGAATATGGTATATATTTTTTCTTGTTTTCCTAGTCTAAAAACTATGTGTATCTTATGGTCAGGTGTGTCTTATAGAGTAAAAAATAAGGTACCTTGACTTGTTTTTCTGTATACAATAGCAAAGTGATAAATATCTGGTATTTGTCTGTTTTTCTCTCCATTACTTTTGCTTATAAGACCCATCAAGAAGTTGCAAAAACAGAACAAACCTCTATTACCTAGATGCAGGAATTATTATTTTGTCACATTTGCTTCCTTGAAGCTAAATAGTTCCAATTTAATGATGCTGAATTATTATTATTTAAAATTTTTTATAGGGACATGTCTAGACCATGGTATGGTAAGGATTGTTTCTGTGCATGCCTGGCCTGAAATATTAACCTTATGTAAGCAAATAAAGCCCATTTGCTCTGAGCATTTTCCTAAACCATCGACTGATTTTGGGTGGGGGGGTGCATTTTCTTTGGAGTTCCCTCACAGTGGAACTATCAGTATCATCCCAATGCTTGTGGACCACATCAGGAATTGAATTCTCCACCTTGTGCTTGTTATGGGGTGAATGCTTTAAGCCACTGAGCCATCTTTTAGGTCCATGATGTGTTTCCTTTTAAATTCTATCTGTTCTAGTTATTTAATTACCTGCACAAAATGTAGAAATCTAAATGTAGAGAGTGTTGTTGAAGAAAGCAATGAAACGAATGTGGTTGGTACCTGGGATGTAAGTGAGTAGCGGAGCACATGCTTTGTGTATATCAGTTCTTGGGTTTGATAGTCACCTATTGATCTGGCTGTACCACTGGGCAATCGGTAATTACTCTTATAGCTCTCCCTCATGTGTTTTACTTGCCTTCCTCATATTGTACCCATGATTAAACCTAGTCAAAGCCTCTTTGTAAACCTTAAAGATTTGGAGAGGTGGGTCAAAGCACTACTTCTCTTACCTAGCACAAGACCTCTATGTAAGTTTCCTTGGGTAATAAACTTGCCACCTACCAATCCGGTGTGATAGGCCATGTTCTTTAGCCTCCGTGTGTGTGTGTGTGTGTGTGTGTGTGTGTGTGTGTGTGTGGTGGGGAAGGGGGAGAGAGAGAGAGAGAGAGAGAGAGAGAGAGAGAGAGAGAGAGAGAGAGAGAGAGAGAGAGAGAGAGAGAGAGAGAGAGAGAGAAAACAGTTTTAGGTTGTATCTAGATTGAGATAATGATAATGAGAAAACAAGAGGTTAAAGGAAGGAGGGCCATTTGGTGAAACTGCCTAGGATGCTTTAGTCTTCAAACAGACTCCATATACCATAAGAGGATATGAATTTCTTTCTTTCTTTCTTTTTCTTTTTTTTTTTTTTTTTTTTTTTTGGTCAAACCTGGTGGCACTCAGGGGCTACTCCTGGCCATGCACTTAGAAATCACTCCTGGCAGGCTCAGGGGACCATATGGGATGCCAGGAATCAAACCCAGGTCTGTCTGGGGTTGGCCACATGCAAGGCAAATGCCCTTCTGCTGTGCTATTTCTCAGGTGCCAGGATATGAGTTTCTTCTTAGATACACAGAATGTCTGTGTCTTTCGGGGCCAGAGCTGTGGGGGAGTGGTAGGGCATTTGTCTTGCACGAGGCTGACCTTAGACAGACCTCGGTTCAATCCCCAGGCATTTCATATGGTCCCCCAAACCAGGAGTGATTTCTGAGTGCATAGCCAGGAGTAACCCCTGAGCATCACCTGGTGTGGCCCCAAAAGCAAACCAAAACAAACCAAATCAAACTTGCACATCCATTTTCCTCTGTAAACTGGTGACAAATAGCAGTTTTCCTATTTAGATGATTAACATTGATGCGGACAAAGAAGTGCCAAAAGTGACCCTTGGGTTAGAGAGAAACTCAGAGGGCTGCAGTGCATATTTAGCAGATTGTATGTGTGGGGTAGCCCTAGGTTTTATTCATGCCTAGCATTGCATGGTCTGAGCACTTCAGAGGGAGATCCTTGAGCATGAGCTGTTTGGTAGTAGGTTCTGAGAGCTACTAGAAGTGGCACAATATCCCATCTATCCCATAAAAAAAGTGACTCCCTGAAATGTGCAGTGTTTTGTCTGATGCTGCCCCCCAGTAGATGTCTCTAAGTCAAACTACAGGTCTCAGTCAGGTGAATAAAGGTTGGCACACGTGCTCATCCTCATGGGCATGATCTTTGACTCTCTTGCCTGGCCTGGGAGAGAAATGGGTTATGTGATTTGAATCGGCAAAAATCATTTTTTCTCACCTTAAAAAGAATCTTTTATTCTTGAGTTGAAGCCAATTGAAATGCCATGAGCCTGGGTCTTTTTATTCAGGCAAGAACAATGAGATCAATTTTTCAACAGAAAATGAGGAAAAGGGAGAGAGAAGGCAGCTGAGGTAATAGTGTGTAAAGGACAGAGTTTGAAATTAAATATTATGGCTTAAATAGTCCTGTAATTCACAGCCACCTCTCTCCCTCCACCCTCCAATCTGGCCTTAAGGAAATAAAACAAAAAAAACTCAGCACGACAAAATGAAAGAGAATCTTTTTCTATTAGAGGGAAATTCTCTCTGCAGCATGAATTTGAGGTATAGAGATTTGATTTCTACGGAGATAAAGAGTCAGAGAAGTTAGCGCTGTTGAAGAGAGAATGCCAATGCAGTGTTAAGGAGCAAGAAGACTTCACACACTGGCTTATTAGAATTTGCTCTACTTTATCCTGTTTTCTACTGAGCAGCAGAAGGAGTGTAGGGAGATTTTTATTTAATTTTTAGGGCAATTAAGGAAAGGAAACCCAAACTGAATGACTTTAGACTGTGCATTACCTTCTGGCGGGCAGAAGGAGAGTGCACATTTTCAATGTTAAGATCCGATTATTTCTGAGTTTCATTTTGAAATTCAAGGGCATGAAAGAAATGATAACTCGATTAACAGAGGAAAACAGCCGTATGTACACAGCTGGTTTCATCTCTGTGATAAGTCATAGTCTAAAGAGCTGCATTTCTTCACCACTTTTTGGAAATGACAGATTTGGCGGAGTCACTGATATTTAAAGAAAGAAAACGACTGACTTTTAGGTATTTTCCCCACCCAAATCTTTTAGTTATTTTTGTATGGGGCATAATAATATGTTCCCAGAAAATCTTGTTTTATTATGCTGTAAAAGATAATTTTATTCCTGGAATGAATTGGTGATTTCTCCTAAAAGTAGGTAGGAGCTGCTGGAAGCCTCTAATATTGGTAATTTTGAAATTCTATATAGCAAGCTGTCTTGGATTGTTCTTTAAAATGAAGATAACTTGAGTAAGAGAATTCACAGTCATTTTATTTTCTAGCTTTAATGGCCGACTACCTTCTTGATCAGAGGATACAGTCTAATCGGAATTTTCTAAAACAAATTACTGAATGTCCTGCCCTGAGAATTTGTACAATTTCCCTTTGCTAGTGTCTCTGAAGGTCTTTATTCTTTAAAGATCTTTTAGACAAAAGTAATAGCAATTAACATTATCTAGTTTAGGATATAAAGGACCTTAGAATACCCATTGAATGCAATAAAGAGTGTCATTCTAAGAGAGCAGAGTCTTCAGGGATCTCTGGAAAAGGACTTGCCTCTCTCTGAGCACTGTGTCTTGTTTCTAATTCCTGTCCCATCACTTTTGATTGGGTGCTCTCTTCAGGATCTATTAGCCATGAATACGGGTGGGTAAATTATAGATGAGAAATATTTTCTTCCTCCCCCTACACACACACACACACACACACACACACACACACACACACACACACACACACACACACACACACACACACACTCACACTCACCACCACCACCTCCACCACCTTTCCTGACTGTGGAAAATCTTAGAAAGAATGCAATCCTCAGGAGATGAGAAATCTCCTAAGAGTTGTCTATTGTGCCTGACTAGTCTTTGTGTATAGAAGAAACAATTTGTTATTTAAAATCCCAGCAGACTGTAGCTTGCTTTTGAATCTTAAGAAAGTGGCAGAATTTCTCTTTGGAATAGATGAGCTGTTTAACTGTGAGAAAAAGATAAGCTTCAGGGAATGACACGGAAAGCACAAGAATAATAATAATAAAAAAAGAACTAAACTGCCTTTATTAATAAATAAGTGGAGGTTCCCAATGACTGGGACTAGAGAAGAGGAAGTTAACTCTAATGAGGAAGCCAAGTGTTTTTATGAATTATTTGGAGTTAATTTGGGGTTAATGGTATTTATGATGTGGGCATTTTCTCTCTTTTCTTGGTGGGGGGGGCACACCCAGTGATGCTCAGGGGTTACTCCTGGCTATGTGCTCAGAAATTGCTCCTGGCTTGGGGACCATATGGGATGCTGGGGGATAGAACCGGGGTCTGTCCTAGGCTAGCTCGCCTTACTGCTTGTGCCACTGCTCCTCCCTCTTCTCTCTGCTTTTTAAATTTAATTGCCTAGGGAAAGCTGCAATGTAACCAACCCTCTTGTCCCTCTCTCAAATTTTGTAGAAATCTGACCTATGCTAAATTTTAAGTACCTTGGCAATTCAAGCAGGGAAGGATTTGGTGGTTAAAGCAGTGTGAAGGATACAGTGAAAAGTTTCCTATATTTCAAGTAATTAAACTAAAAAAACCCCTGTAAGTCAGAGTTTAGAAGGAGAAAGATAAATGTTCCCCCCTTCCTGAGAAATGTCAATAAAGGTTGAGAGGGATAGCAGATTTTCCTTTAAGGGCAGCACAAATTTTTCAATGTTACTCACTTGAATTTTAATGGAGATGCTAACTCCAGCTAACTTTTGGGATAGGAGAGTGGGAACCATTTATATGTTAAAATAAAATGAATGTGATACTATGGAAGATTGCTCAGGGCTTACTCCTGACTCTGTTCTCAGGGTACCCAGGATTGAACCTGGATAACTTGCTTGCAAGGCAAATTTCCTACTCCCTCTACTAGAGCTTCAGTCCTATGGAAGAAGTTTTAGATTGTGTTTTAGGATTTCAATTTAACCTAAAACCATTAAAGCTTACTTTTTTTTTTTAATCAACGAGAGCATTACTAGCATGCTGTACATAGTATCATATATAGTATATTTGGAGAATGATACAACTTCAAAATGTGCATTTTTACCAAGATAATTGTTTATTGTAAAGAATATTTAAGGCTTTTTTTCCAATTTCTTCTGCTGTATGGAATTGTTATTCATCTCATCTTCCAGTGTACTAATTCTATCCTCAGCTGCTGTTAACCCGTGGGAAAGCTCAACCATGTTTTTCTTTAATTCATGTACTGAGTTATTCAGACCTGATATTTGACCTGAAATTTCAGTTTGGAGTTTTCTGATTTCTATCTTCATATTCTCTTGATTCTTATTAGTGTTCTCTTCTATACTTTCTTTGAGTTTTTTGAACATCTTCCATATTGTGACTCTAAACTTCTCTGAGAGACTGACTAGTTGGTTGGTCATGTTCAAGTCATCAGAGTTGCCATCATCATTTTCTATGTTTGGTGCTGGCCTGCGTTGTTTCCCCATTGTCACACTTGTATTGTGGGTTTTTCTACATGTTGTGGTTGTATTCATTGGCTAAATCATGTGCACAGCGGGGAAGCAAAGTGGAGCGGCCTCTCCTCTGGCTCCTGCCTTTCTTGGCATGTAAACTCACCTCCAGGGAAGGCGAGCCATCCGCAGATGAGCCACACACAGGATGAATTCAGGCCGAAAATGCAGCACAGCACAGAAGATAGGCTGATAGGGGTGCTGGCATCTGAGTTCCAGCAGAGTTCAGCAGCTTCCCCTTTCTGGGCGTGTTTACACCTCCAGGGAAGTCTCCAGGGAAGGCAAGCCGTTGGCAGATAAGCCACACACAGGATGAAATCAGGCCGAAAATGCAGCACCGCACAGAAGACAGGCAGATAGGGGTGCTGGCATCTGAGTTCCCAGAAATCCTTTGGAACTTTAATCCTAGTCTGAAATGGGTAATCTCCTCAGATGGTTGGGGCTTCCTATCCTCTTACTGACAAAGGTGAAAGAGCTTGAAGCCTCCAAAACCTTCACTGTGGTCTCCAGGGTCACCCAGAAAATTGACATTCACCTCTGAATCAGGCAGGATCACCAGCAGGAACGCTGATGAAATCCAGTCTCCGGCAGCTGGAAATCGCTTGGCCCAAGATGGCTTCTGCGCCCTTCTGACCCATTGTGAAGAATCTTGATCGTATTTCTAATGTTCTGCTTTCACAGTCATGGGCTTTGTTGCAAGATAATATACATGGGAAATTTACAAAGATAAATGAGGACTGTGGGAGAGTTTGCTAAGTTTGGGTAATTACCTTGGCAGACCCTTGAAATGATCATCAGGTAACACCATGTCTGCTGATCTGCTACATCTGGGAACAAGATCTGTCATGCTAGAATTCAGGAAAGTCACAGGACCAGGATGTAGGCACCTACACTGATTTAGCTGTTAGTTATAAAAGATGTGAGAGTAGCTATTGGCTCCCGCTTACTCCTTTGTTGGTTATTTGTGTATCCTCAATAAGCTCCCAGAAAGAGAAATTTATTCCCATCCCTTGGTCCCCTTTTGGGGGGAGATCTTAGTAATATTTATCTGCAGCAAATAATCCACACAGACAGGAAGATAAAAGGGTAAAAAGGTTCGGTGCAGAGAATCCTTTGTCAGCCTACTACCAGCTCCAAAAAACACCTGAAGCCCGCCAGCAAACTCTGGCAAAAGACCCTGAACACCTCGCTCCCAAACTATTTATTCGGCTCTCCACAACACCCCCACCTGGGAGGTCAAGGTGGGACAACAGACAAATATTCCATAACCCTATGGAATGTTTTCATATACAAAAAGTAGCCACCACTTGAAAATCAAATCTTTCAGGGAAAAAAACCGAAGGATAAAATATAGTATAAATAAAAGCATAAAGATTAGATAAAACAACATGTGGATATGAGTACTCTTAAAGAAGAGTTGCAAATAGGATTTTGGGGCAAGAATTTCTGTGGAATTGACTAATGGGAAAGAATATGTAAGGAGTTGAAGAGGAGAAGTATGACTTTTTTGATGCTAAAGTTGCACTCAGATAAGAACTACATGCCTGTTCAGATGTCATATGTAAGATTAGCAATTAATTATTCAGCCAGAGATATATACGTTTATATATATTTTGGTCTTAATGGTGAGAAAAGTAATATATGTTTAGGATTAAGTTGTTTTGCTCTTCTCCCATAATTGACTAGAACAAGTTTTTCAAAGTTGTTTGAAAATGATAAAGTTAGAAAGTATGCTTCAGGGTCTCAAGGACACTTAGCTTTTCTTCATTCACTCATGATAGGTTTTTTTTTTTTTTGAGTTGTTTAGTGGGTTTAGACATTGCCGCTCCCACATGCATCAGCTTCACAGTATAAGGGAACAGAGATGTGATTCCCATTAGTCTTCTTGTTATCCTAATGTAGGATATAAACTAAAGTGGAAGTAAAATTGTCTTGTAGAAAATTCAAGTTAGTAAGTGATTTAAAAAATTGATTTGCTTCATCAGTTTTTAATTTTTATTCAAGGGAAAGACATTGCATATTTTAATCTAGGTGTCATTTTAAATGTGTCAAGAGAACCAAGGTAGTTCCATCAGGGTAATGAGTTCCTGTTACTGATGTCTTCATTTATCCACTCATTCTTTTATCAAGTACATTCTAATGCTTTAAAAGATGCCAGGCACTGAATGTATAAAAAGGTAGACATTTAAACAAGACATTAAAATAGGGAAATAAATGCCAATAGAAGGTCCTATAAAATGCTAAAGGGAACACAGAGTATAGTAGAATAAAATAGCTATCACTGA
Organism: Suncus etruscus; assembly: GCF_024139225.1. Lineage (NCBI taxonomy): Eukaryota > Metazoa > Chordata > Mammalia > Eulipotyphla > Soricidae > Suncus > Suncus etruscus. The sequence goes on along the minus strand of NC_064850.1, from coordinate 103,104,947 downwards.
AGTCAGGGAGAGAGCAAGATGTGAGAAGTGAGTCATTGGCTTATAATTGACCCTTCCTTCTTTCTTACTCTTTAACAGAAAAGGTATCCCAATTCCTGGTTCTTATCTGTTTCTTTGGCTTTATGTTGCTTATCAAAGGCATTGTTTTTGATATAAAAAATCTCATTATCGATATTAGATCCTTGTTATATAATATTGACCCCACAACCAGGCTTTCTTCGGGGGGATGAGTGGTAAATTGACTGAGGATTTTGACTATCTGGCTAATTATTGTCTTAACAATAATTTGTTAAGTTAAGTAATAATTTGTGGAGTTCCAGATGAAACTTTGAAATAGGATTTATGTTGGCATTGTCACTGTTGTTAACATTAAGTATGAATTTTTTAGAATTAGTATACATTCTAAGAACAAGCCTATGAAAGGAATTATATGTGAAAGCAATGTTGCTTCTCTCAATATAAAAATTCACAGTACCACAAGTAACAGGGGTTACTCCTGGCTATGTGCTCAGAAATCGCTCCTGGCTTGGGGGACCATATAGGATGCCGGGGGGATAGAACCACAGTCTGTCCTAGGTTAGCACATGCAAGGCAGATACTCTACATCTGTGCCACTGTTCCAGCCCTGTGTTTTTTTTAAAAGACAATTATTATTAATAGGTCAAGAAACAGAACCATAGATGGATGAGATAACTTGTTTAAATTATTACAGCTAGAGTGATAATGGTTTTGCTTTGGTTTGTTTTGGGACCATAATGAGCACTGAGCAATGCTCAGTGGCTACTCCTGGCTCTACATTTAGAAATCACTCCTGGAAGTCCTTGAGAACATTATGAGATACTGGAGATCAAACCCAGGTCAGCTGCATGTAAGGCAAGTACATTACCTACTATATGAGATCTCTGGCCCCATACAGAGCTAAGTTTTTTTTAAATAATTTTTATTGTGACCAACGTGAATTACAAATCTTTCACAGTAATAGTTAAGGTACATAGTGACATTGAATCAGGGGTATTTCCACCACTAGTGTTATCCTCCCTCCATCTCTGTTCCCAGCATCCCCATACTTTACACCCCAGACTGCTGGTATAACTGGTCCCCTCTGTGTATAACTTGTTGAAGATTAGGTATTGATTCTGTTGTTGTTGACTTTGGGTTTGATGTTTAAGTCTGAACCTTTTTTATTTCTACTCAATGTTCATATGACTGTTTGGTTCTGGTATATCCATTTCCCCCCATCAATTTATGAAGCAGAACAAGATGATTGAAGTTATGTGGTTCTGTTTGAAAAAAAGAAAAGAAGAAAGAGAAAAAAGAAAAACAAACAAACTACAAAACCCAGGAGGGGTCCGTTTAGAGGTTATAAATATCAATTTTAAAAGAAGAAAGATAAAAAGAATAAAAAGATAACAGCCCCCCAAGTCCCCCAAACAAAACCCAACAACAACAAAATAAACAAATAACAACAAAACAAAACAAACAAAAAACCCCAAAAATTAAACAGAAGAACAAAATCAGCAACTACAAAATAGCACCACAGCAACAAATACACTAACTAAACAATAACCAAGAGAAAGAAAAAGAAAAAAAAAGAAAAAAGGAAGGAGGGTTGGTGTGGCAAGGTTTTATTTGCTTTTGTTTCTGTTTTTAGTTTTTATTGTTTGTTTTGTTTGTTTTTGTTTTGTTTTATTTTTGTATAGACACAGTAAATATTGGGCAAAATTAGAAAGGAAATTCCCTTGGCCTAAAAGATACAGGGTTTTTCCACCCTTGAAACATACTGCCATGGGAATAACTACAGGCTCCATACACACTCCCTTTTACATCCCAGGAAATTTTTATGGTGCCAGGAAACTTTCTGCACAGTTGTGGATGGTAAAATCAGGCCTCTAAATAGAGATCTTGGTATTTTTCACAAGTCATAAGATGAAGCCTAGGATAGTGTCTTTCTTTAAGGTGCTAGCAGTTCTGTTCCAACATTGTTGTAATCATTTTTCTGTAACTGGTGGTCTTGGTTTTTGCACAGATACTAGCACGAATTCTAGGGTAGTCTTTCATTATGTTTCCAGAAGATCTGCTCTGTTGCAGTTGTCAAAGTCAGGCCTCTGGTATTAGAGGTCTCAGTTATTGTACAGATCCTGGGCCGAAGCCTAGGCTAGTGTCTTTTTCTCTTTCTTTCTTTCTTTCTTTCTTTCTTTCTTTCTTTCTTTCTTTCTTTCTTTCTTTTCTTTCTTTCTTTCTTTCTTTCTTTCTTTCTTTCTTTTCTTTCTTTCTTCTTTCTTTCTTTCTTTCTTTCTTCTTTCTTTTCTTTCTTTCTCTTTTTCTTCTTTCCTTTCTTCTTTCTTTTTCTTTCTTTCTTTCTTCTTTCTTTCTTTCTTCTTTCTTTCTTTCTTCTTTCTTTTTCTTTCTTTCTTTCTTTCTTCTTTCTTTCTTTCTTCTTTCTTTCTTTCTTCTTTCTTTTCCTTCCTTCCTTTCTTTCTTTTCTTCTTTCTTTCTTTCTTTCTTTCTTTCTTTTCTTTTTCTTTCTTTTTTCTTTCTTTCTTTCTTTCTTTCTTTCTTTCTTCTTTCTTTCTTTCTTCTTTCTTTCTTTCTTTCTTTCTTTTCTTCTTTCTTTCTTTCTTTCTTTCTTTCTTTCTTTCTTTCTTCTTTCTTTCTTCTTCTTTCTTTCTTCTTTCTTTCTTTCTTCTTTCTTTCTTTCTTTCTTTCTTTCTTTCTTTCTTTCTCTTCTTTCTCTTTCTTTCTTTCTTTCTTTCTTTCTTCTTTCTTTCTTCTTTTTCTTTCTTTCTTTCTTTCTTTTCTTTCTTTCTTTCGTTCTTTCTTTCTTTCTTTCTTTTCTTTCTTTTCTTTCTTTCTTTCTTTCTTTCTTTCTTTCTTTCTTTCTTTCTTTCTTTCTTTCTTTCTTTCTTTCTTTCTCTTTCTTTCTTACTTTTCTTTCTTTCTTTCTTTCTTTCTTTCTTTCTTTGCCACACCCAGTGATGCTCAAGGGTTACTCCTGACTATGTGCTCAGTAATCACTCCTGGCTTAGGGGATCATATGGGATGCTGGGGTGTCAAACCAGGGTCTGTCCTAGGCTAGTGCAGGCAAGGCATATGCCTTACCACTTGCGCCTCTGCTCTTGCCCCCATTAGGGTCTTTCTTATTGGTCTCAGGATAAGTTCTGCCTAGTTATGGTTGTAAAAGACAGTCTTCTCTAGTTGGAGATCTTGGTTTTTGCACAGATCAAAAGATGCTGTGTCTTCGGATTCCATCTTACCATTATATTATTAAGCAGTTTATACTTTATACATAACCTAAAGAATGAAAAGATCTTTTTGTTTGGTTTTGGACCACACCTGGTGATGCTCTGGGGTTACTCCTGGCTATGCACTCAGAAATCATTCCTGGCTTGGGGTACCATATGGGATGCCAGGGGATCAAACTGCGATCCATCTTAGGATAGTGTGTGCTAGGCAAATGCCTTACCGCTTGTGCCACTTTTTCGGCCTCAAGAATGAAAAGATCTTGAAGAGAATTGTACATCTATTTTCACAGCAACATTATTCACAATGGTTAAAATGTGGAAGCAATATAGGTACCCACTGATGGATGAATGAATAAGCAAAGTGTGGTGTAGATATGTAATAGGATGTCATAAAAAAGAAAATGAGAAGACCTAAGGAAATGAAAAAATATTCTGTGCTCATCATGGATCAGAATCATCAATGATATCAAAATTATCATTTCCTAAACTACTATATAGATATAATGAATCCAGAAGAAGGATAAATACAGAATGATATCACTTATATGTGGTATTTATAATAACTGCATGAAGAAATGCAATGGTTTAAATGGGGGTTGTTGAGAACATGCTAGGTAGGCCACAGAATATAGTGAAAGGAAGGAAAGAAATTGAGTGGAGGAGAAATACAAATATGAAAGGACCAGGGACAGGATTAAGGGATCTCAGGTGCTTTGGTGGTGTTAAGAAAGGGCAGAACTCGGGGCTGGGCGGTGGCGCTAGAGGTAAGGTACCTGCCTTGACTGCGCTAGCTTTGGATGGACCGCGGTTCGATCCCCCGGTGTCCCATATGGTCCCCCAAGCCAGAAGCGACTTCTGAGCGCATAGTCAGGAGTAACCCCTGATCATCACCGGGTGTGGCCCAAAAACCAAAAAAAAAAAAAAAAAAAAAAAAGAAAAAAAGAAAGGGCAGAACTAAACATACAAGCCAGAGTCAACAACAGTTAAACCATGAAACCCAAACTTTAATAACAAAAATTTAAAATGGTCCTTTTATGCTGCAGGCGAGGGTGGGTGGCAGTGGCATGAATGCACTTTGAGAACAGTGGTGGAGGGAGGGTGACACTTGCTGTGGGATTTGTCCAGATATATTGTATTCTAAAACCCAACTATAAACAACTTTGTAAATAACAATGATTTAAATAAGACTTTAAAAATACAAATCAAAAAAGAATGTTATACAGTTCTTACAGAGAAGAAAACTCTGACATATGCTGGTATAAATCTGAACTTTAGGACATAATGTAAAATACAGTAAGCTAGTCACAAACAGACAAGTATAATTTAATTGTAATAATGTAGTTAAAGTAGTCAAAACTATAATCAAAAAGTTGTCTAGTGGATGTTAGAGCTAAGGGGAGGGAAAATGAGAATTATTATCAAGAGTCCTGTGAAAAAATGTGTATAGAGTGCCAATTTTACAAGATGAATTACATAACAGTATAATGATTCTTATTACTGAGTACTAAATTGTATACTTTATTTTTTAAGCCACAGCTAGAGGTGCTCAGGGCTTAATCTTGGCGTTGAATCAAGGATCAATTTTGGCAGTTAGGGGAAGATATGGGATGCTAATAATCAAGCCTGGGTGGGCTGTACTACCAATCTGGCCCCAGAATTGTGTATTTTTTTAAAATTTTTTATTTAAACAACTTTATTACATACATGATTGTGTTTGGGTTGCAATCATGTAAAGAACACCACCCATCACCAGTGCAACATTCCCATCACCAATGTCCCAAATCTCCCTCCTCCCCACCCAACCCCCGCCTGTACTCTAGACAGGCTTTCTATTTCCCTCGTACATTCTCATTATTAGGATAGTTCAAAACATAGTTATTTCTCTAACTAAACTCATCTCTGTTTGTGGTGAGCTTTATGAGGTGAGCTGTAACTTCCAGCTCTTTTCTCTTTTGTGTCTGAAAGTTATTATTGCAAGAATGTCTTTCATTTTTCTTAAAACCCATAGATGAGTGAGACCATTCTGCATCTTTCTCTCTCTCTCTGACTTATTTCACTCAGCATAATAGATTCCATGTACATCCATGTATAGCAAAATTTCATGACTTCATCTCTCCTGACAGCTGCATAATATTCCATTGTGTATATGTATCACAGTTTCTTTACCCACAGAATTGTGTATTTTAAAATGATTACATCAAAAGGTATATGCTACCACAATAAAAAATGGGGGGAAAGGGAAGAAAGTATAAATATTTTTGTCAAAGGTGAAGCCTAATTTGGGAATAATCACAAAATTTTTACTGTCCCTATCTCAAATGCTAATGATATTTGTAGATTGTACAGAGTGGCTTTGGCAGCTTGTTTTTATAGTAGACTGATGCCTACTATTGATCATGGATTCTATGGTGGACTACACATCTCTTTTTTGTAAGACTGACAGTCATATTGCTAGTGTTAGAAATTCCAGCTGAAACTGTCCTCAGAAGGGAGTTGTATCATTCAGAATTGTACCGCCTGCCTGTATCTATTATTTGGCTGATGTGGAGGTAAAATTTTTTTTAGCTATATTGCCACAATCCACCAGTGTAGGGAGCCCCTTAGAACAGGCAGAATACTTAGGACCTTGTGACTTTGCTCAAAGCAGGTAGCCTCGAGAATTAAACGTAAACATTTAAGGTCACCTTATTTGTATATCCCACCTGCCGGAGATAGGTTTCATTATCAGTACATCCTGACCTGATAGAGACAGATCTCATTATCCACACATTCCATCTCATTTGCTAATGGGTCCTGTTATTTGAACAATCTGGCCTGTTCTATAGATATAAGCAGAACTATGCCCACAAAAAATATATAAGCCGGGCCTTGAGTTTCAATAAATTGAAATTGGATTCGGATTTGGCTGGAATCCTTTTCCCACTTTTGTCTGTCTCCGTGTCTGTCTTTGTCTTTATGTTTGCGCGATCTCCCTCCAAGAAAGAATAACCACACCTTAATTGGTGTCCCTGCAGGCTGGGGCACCCACATACCACAACTGTAAAAGGTTTTCTGCAGCAGATTATAGCAAAATATTCAAAAATAACTATTATTATGCCACTGGGGCGAGGTAGGTGGTTAAATAGGTAGTTTGCCTGAACATAAAGTCAAAGTTGTTCATTAAGGTCTCCTGAGTTATTGATGATCCTGCCCAGTCACTGCTGGACATTCACTTGTACAGCCATGGCTCTGTATTGAGCCCATCTCTGGATTAGCTATTTACAGTCATTGTTGGGCAGGATCATCAACAGCTAACAAAAGGACAGAGGATATCTATTTAAAATGAGGAGTGAACAGGGTCAGATGGAGCAGAGAAGTGTAGACTCCTGAGCAAGGGTGATGTTTTTTCAGTTCACCCCAAGAACCTGATGCGGGATGTTTCCTGACCACCTGACCAGCTATTTGAGGAAGAGTTTGATTATGGAGAAATTAAAGTAGTACCTGAAAATAATTGAAAAACAGACCACATTTCATTTCACTGAGATGTGATCCAAAAGAATGAGGGAGATTACTCCCATAATGGTTTATTAATAAGTAAACAAATCTATAATTTATTGTATTTATTAATGTATTAGTATGTAAATACATCATATTTAATTATCATAAAGTATATTTATGAGTATAAAGATGGTTTGATTAATATAATCATATATAATATATTAAATAATTAAATAATATATGATATATTAATATAATATATGATGTGATATAATATGATATAAAATGATATACTATACTATAGTATAACATGATATAACATAAGATAAATTTATAATATATTTGAAATCAGGAACAAAAATGTCTGAGCATGTAAAGCTAAAGAGTTTAGCAACTGCACCAATTTCCAGTTGAGCATATTTACTACTGAAGAGGTAGAAATGCCTAAGTAGATTGACCAGACTTCATGTCAGTGTCATCCAGGCCTTATGTCCATGATTCTGACACTGGCACAATGGAGCAGTGAATGTCACAGGAGTGAAGACATACATGGGCCCCAACCCATGGATTGCTGCTCTCAGATATTTAGCTGCTGTTGATATTACACACCCATTTTATAGCCATAGAGCTTCTGACATACACTACTCCTTTAAGAGTAAAGTAGCCTATTGGCTACTTGGAAGCAGGTTGATCACATTAAATTCTTCCCACCATGAAAGGAACAGTTATTCATCAGAGCTGGAGATAAAGGATATTTTACATTTGGATTTGCTTGTCTTGTTTGAAAGGACACATTGTTTGAGGGTTTCTATAATCTTTTAACTATGAAGAGGATAACTCAGAATTTCATTGCAAACTCCTTTTATAATATGAAATGAATAGTGGACACCAGACCATTGGATCCATGTTACAGGAAATATCTCTTCTAATGGGGAAAAGGAAAAGTTTACAGGATTAATCTGGATGTCAATATAATGATGAGTCTCTGTGAGTACATGCTATTGTTCTCCCAAATGTGTTAAAACTAGCTTCTTGTCTTTCTCAAACTGCTTTTCTTCTTATTTAAAAGGAGTTGTTCCCCATAGCAATATACTGCACCAATTTCAGCTTTGTAGCATGTTTTCCTGGGAAATGGATGCAGTTGATTTCTTGGATTTCAAAGCCCAAGGAAAGAAAAATCTCCAAATTCATGAGACATCATGGAATTGGTCATTGTGGAGTCATTGCTCCCAGAAGCAGTAGGTTTGTCTGAGATTTGCCACTAATGTGAATTAGCCATGATCCTTAAAGTATGATTGACCTTGTGTTGATTTGCTTTTATCTACCAAATGATCATACATGCTCCAGTAATTATTGTACAGCTTCCCAAGTGTTGGGGACTAGATAGACAGGTACAGGACAAGGACATGATGGTCATTTCTGGAACCTATCACCCCAGAATGCTGGTGTAGAGGTGAACTGCTGTCCAGATATGGAGTCTTATAACTGCTTTAACTCAAATTCTTCTGGAAGAATCTCTCTAAAGAAAGCCCACTACAAAGATGCGTCTCCAGATAAACTGAGGCCTTCAGATGTGTAAAAGTCTAGCCTAAGATGGTTACTCATTTGACCAAATAATGTTGTTTTTCTCCTTCTGATGATTACTGGTCCGAAGCAATAAATATTGGATGTGGAAGATAGTTTATTTAAATCATTGTTTTTTTTACAAATACATGTTATTTATAGTACATGAAGCTTTATCCCCGCTCCTGCTCCCATGCTTTTCTCCCTTAAATCCATCTTGTTATTTTAATCCTGGTGGTGCTCTTGTTTCAGGTCTATTCACCCAGGGCTTGTCCCATGTTTCCAAGTGTTAATCAAATACAACAAAGAAAACAACATCTTTACAGAGGAGAATTCTGTTGAATACAAACTTGAGCACATGATCAAGGTGATAGTTTCATGTAGTGCACTTATAAAGATAGTTCACTGAAAAAGATACACCACATCAAACATATTAGCACAGAGATATGTCTTAGTTTTTGCTCTGAGTGGATAGATGCAAATATAGAATCCTCTTATATAGTAAAATATCTGTATCCTTTATGTCAAAGACAGAGAAAAATACGATAAAGGAACAGTGCTAGTCTGAAGAAGAATAAGGAAACATGACAAGTAAAAGGAATGTGTGTTTGCAGGTAGGATCTTAGACTAGAAAGGAAAAATAAGTGAAAATAAGACAGAGAGTGAGGGATGTAGAAAGCCTGTCTGGAATACAGGCAGGGGTAGGGGTAGGGGAGGGAAGAGATGGGTGCATTGGTGATGGGAAGGTTGCACGGGTGAAGGGGGGGTGTTCTTGTTATTACTGAAACCCAACTACAACTATGCTTGTAATCACAGTGTCTAAATAACTTATTTAAAAAATAAAGAAAATAAGACAGCAACATTTCTATGGTGTCTGTGAATTAGATGCTAATGCTGTGTTGATATCTATTTTCTGGCTGAAAGAAATAAATAGTGATAGTAACCTAGGAAGATATTCTCATTCTGGTCAAGAGAGAGGATGCACTTTGCACAGGGTTGTATTTAAGGTCAATTCAACAAATTTCTCTCTAAAGCAATAGACATCAACTGAGGGAATCTGTGTGAAGAGAATGTGAGTTCATTGTATTGTTCTTAAAATCTGCAGACTTAAAACTATTTTGTAATTTAAAAAAAGAGCAGGGGGAAAAAATAGAACAGGGGTTGGAGAGACAGTACAGCAAGTAGGATGCTTGTCTTGCTCTCAGCCAACCTAGGCTCAATCCCCAACACCACACATGGTCCCAGAGGCCTCCAAGAATGAACCCTGGGTACAGAGATAGGAGTAAGCACTGAGCACCAAAGTGTGTGACCCCAAACTAGAAACAAAATAGTTAAAATGCTCAGATAATAATCACCTCTTCCATTTTTATTTTTTGATTTTTGGGCACATCTGGCAGCGCTCAGGGATTACTCCCGGCTCTGTGCTCAGAAATCACTTCTGGCAGGCTCCGGGACCATATGGGTTTCCCGGGATCAAACCAGGTCTGTCCCGGGTCCAACACTTGCAAGCCAAATGCCCTACCACTGTGCTATTGCTCTGACCCGCCCTCCCCCATTTATTTGCTTTAGGGACACACCTGACAATTCTTAGAGGGCATTCCTGGCGTTGTGGTCATAAGCTATTTCTGGCAGTCCCTGGAGGATGCTAAGTATCAAACCTAGGTCAGCCATGAGCATGGCAAGCAAGCTACCTGCTGTATTATCTCTGCAGCCCCTAGCCATCCTTCTTCCTAAGACTGATAATTCTACCTTCTCCACTAAAATATGCCAGGCAGCTGGTTGGTGACTAGTTTCAGAATGTGTGATTACTCAAAGTCTATCAAAGGGGCCAGAGGAAAGAGCTTTCATAAAGTATAAAATGTTTGCCTAAATTCTCTAAGTAGATTCTACAAATAGGGGACACTTGTAAAGGACATTTAGTATCTTTCTCACCTAAGAATTTGTTCTATATTTTTTAATAAAGCAACACATATTTTTCCCAATACTATTTCTAGTTTTATTTCTCTATACTTCTGTTTTGTGCTTACATTTCTATTTTCAAAACTTTGATTTCCTGCTTACAGATTTTATATTCAGGCAGATCCTTCACTGGCCATCAGCTTAGCTATTTTCTTCTTATTAAATTCCTTTTTTTGCTAAATAAATAGAAATACCTGTATGACTGATTTATTACTAATTTCTCCTCAGAAAATGGATATAAATATAACTACCTAGGAGGAGTGTTGTGATGAGTAAATAAATATTGGAAAGGAAGTGCTCAGCAAAAAGTATGCTATATAGTAAGCCTGCAGTAAATCATCAAGTTGGTGGGTTATTATAGACATTATTTTCTTGACTTGCCATACTTCAGTGTAGTAGATTGTTTTTCTTTTAATTATATCTGAGTGGTAAACCTTTGACACTTTTTCAAGGAGAGAATACTATTTTCCAAACTATCAACTATGTTTTTTCCCCCATCTTTATGCTCATTGGTCTGTAGATAAAGTTAAGTTTCTGGAGGTTTAATGAGGACACGAAAAATAGTGCTAGTATAGTATATAGTTTTAAGTCTATTGGAACTATTTGGTTAATTGCTTTATGATCCGTTTTATTGATTAGTCCCAAGACTGTCTTAGGAGTGCATGATTATCTTATTCTTTCTCTAGTCATAGTTTTTAATTAGTGTAAGTAAATTCATGCTCAAAAAACTCAAAAATGTCAGTGGTGGAACTTAAATTAAATTCCTTTAGATATGGAATTTTACCTGATATTATAGACCCTGTCATCTCTTTTGATTTATGTGTTTTTTTAAAAAAACATGGTAATAGCTATAGTTTAAAATTGAAAATTTGAGAAAGCTATATGATTTTTGATGACTTAAATTTTGAGTAAATTAAGTTTGAAATAACTTAAATCAAGACTATTGGTTTAGCGTTAAAGTATATTGATTTTAAAAAAAAATTTTGTTGATAACTGCCTCTATCTCAAGTTTATTTTGTGTTCTATTTTCTCTTTGCAGATTCATTACACACATCATTTTAATATTTCATATTTGATTTTTGAAGAATTGACTGCTTGCCAGAGTTGTAGAATCTTTTTCATGACCAGTAGAGGTTTTTTTTTTCCCTGCTTTCAGGACAAAGTAAAAAAATCTTCAGTATTCTTTCTATTGCAGGAAATGAGAGAATTACAGAAGTAATGCATGTAGAAATGCTGCTAATACAATATAATGCTATGCAATTTTAAGAACTTAAAATGAAGCCTTTGCTCTTCAAAGCTCTGGAGGAGGGATTTTTCTGGAAGAGCTTTTTAAAACGAGACACATTTTTGAAAGTCATGGAGTTATTCCCTGATCCCAAGATATAGAGGCAACTGCTTTAAATATTGTTTCCTAATTATTTTGCAATTTTAAATATCATGTAATAAAATGGACTGTATGGACTCATTAGGCATATTTATCTCCACCTTATTTTCTTTTTGTAGGATTGAACTCAGGGGCTTATATGTGCAAGGTAAGACATTTACAGCTGAAACATATCCCTGACCTAGGCATGTTTGTTACATGTAGCAAATTACCACAAAATCTGGCGATGCTACGCAATAATAATATATTTTTTCACAGTTTTTCTGAGCCAGAATTGTGAGTGAATGCAACTTAAATAGTAGTCTCTAGGTTTAGAAGTTTACAATTAATATGGCCCATTATCTCCTTTTCAGAAAAGCAAAGAAAGAAATTACTGAGTACCTGTGGAAATGTATTTTCTGTAAGTAAACAAGCATACAATTCTCTTTGATTGTACCTGAGACTTTAGTTTTGTTTTTGTTTTTGGAGCCAGTGATGATCAAGGGTTACTTCTGGCTTGGTATTCAGGAATTACTGCTGGTGGTGTTGGGGGACCATTTGGAATGCCAAGGATTAAACCCATGTTGGCTTTACACAGGACAAATGCCCTATTCATTGAACTAGCTCTCCTTCCTTGTACCTGAGGCTTTTCACAGAATCTGCTGTGTAGGATGCTCAGGGAACTTTTTTCCCTCCATTTTGGGAAAGCTCTTTATGAAGTTCACTCATGAAGTTGCTATTATGGTTTCATGTGAAGGTTATGTGGGAGGAGAACCCAATTCCAAGAACAGCCAGTGATTCCTGAAAAATACCCAATTTTGCAGACTCCTGGACTGTTTTATTACTCTTGCTGGTAGCTGAGCTGAAACTTCTTTCTGTTCTTTACTATGTTATCACCACAGGGTATCTGGCTTCCAGTGATAGAATGGAAAAAATAAGGGAAACATGGCTTTGAAATGCCAGTATTTAGTCGTTTTGTTTGTTTGTTTGTTTTTGTTTTTGTGGGCCACACCCAGTGGCGCTCAGGGGTTACTCCTGGCTATGTTCTCAGAAACCGCCCCTGGCTTGGGGGATACGGGGGACCATATGGGATACTGGGATTCAAACCACTGTTGGTCCTGGGTCGGCCGCTTGCAAGGCAAACACCCTACCCCTGTGCTATCTCTTTTATATAATCTCTTTTTATAATCTTTTATCACGTGCCTTCTGCTATATTCTGTTAGAACCAGTATATCCTCATTCTAGTCCACATTCTTTTTTGTTTTTGTTTTTGTTTCTGGGTCACACCTGGCAGCATTCGGTTCTCTGCTCTCTCTGCTCAGAAATTGCTCCTGGCAGGCTCGGGGGACCATATTGGATGGCAGGATTTGAATCACCGACCTTCTGCATGCAAGGCAAACGCCTTACCTCCATGCTATCTCTTTGACCCCCCACATTCTTTTTTAAGCTTCTCACAACATTCACAACATCCTCTAGAAGAGTTGTCTCACAGAACATCTTGGAAAGTTCTGAAGACCTAAGTATTTCACATACAGCTTTCTTTTTTGGGAAGGTGGGCATACCCGGTGATGCTCAGGGGTTACTCCTGGATATGTGCTCAGAAATTGCTCCTGGCTTGCGGGTCCATATGGGTCGTTGGGAGATTGAACCGTGGTGCATCCTAGGCTAGCGCAGGCAAGGCAGACACCTTACCACCCTGCGTCACTGCTCCATCCCCAGTTTTCTATATATATATATATATATATATATATATATATATATATATATATATATATATATATATATAAATATATAGAATATATATATAAAAGCATATAAAACTTTTATTAAAATTATTTTAACTTTTTATTATTATTATTAAAACTATCACATAACACTACAAGGACATTAATAGACTAGTTTATTTTATTAGATTTAATAAACTATGTCATGAACAGCAAAATGTCCATAAAAAATACCACTATTTCTTGGGCAGCAAACATGAGGTTTACATAGATTATTTAATTCTCTAATTGAGCTATTAGTTTTTACTATATCTTAAAAAGTATAATGTGATAAACTACACATAGTGTAACATTTATTATCTTAACCATTTTAAATGTATAGTTATGAGATATTTGTGTGCTATCCCTCTTCACAATTATTCTCTTCTTGGAAATCCGAAATTTTTTCTATGCTAAGCAAAATTTGCCATTTCTCCTACCAAACCTTGGAAACGGTTATCCTGCTTTAAGAATTTGTGATATTAATTATAGGTAAAATCATATAATATTTTTATTGACTTATTTGACTTAATAAACTGAAGTTTTTCCAGGTTCATTTATGTATAGCATATTTTAGAACCCCCTTTATTTTTTGTGTGTGGTTTTATGGCCACACCCGGTGATGCTCAGGGGTTACTCCTAGCTATGTGTCAGAAATTACTCCCAGCTTGGGGGACCGTATGGGACGCTGGAAGATCAAACTGTGGTTCATCCTAGGTTAGGGCTCGCAAGGCAGACATCTTACTGCTTGTGCCACTGCTCCAGCCCAACCCCCTTTATTTTTGAGGCAATAATATTTAATTGTAAGGAGATTACATGTTTTGCTTATCTATTTATATGTGTATGCACATGAGCTGCTTCACATATTAGATATTATGAATGAGACTGTTATGATATACAAAATTCAGAGATTTGTAGCTTTTTATTTACTCTTTTAGAATGGTTGCATGATAGTACATCCATATTGTGATATCTGTATGTAAAAACCAAGTAACTGGATTATATGATCCAGCTATCAATTGAAAAAAGTTCAAATAATAAAAACTATTTTAATAGTATTTTTATTTAAGCACCGTGATTACAAATGCGTTTGTAGTTGGGTTTCAGTTATAAAAAGAACACCCCCTTCACCAGTGAAACCTTCCCATCACCATTGTCTCCCATCTCCTTCCTCCCCACCTGTATTCCAGACAGGCATTCGATTTCACTCACTACCATTGTCATGATATTTGTCAGTGTATTTACTCCTATAACTGAACTCACCACTTTTTATAGTAAGCTTAATCTTTGGGCCTGTCCTTCCAGCCCTCATCTCTATTATCTCTGGGTATTATTTCAATAATATCTTATTTTTCTTAAATCCCACAGATGAGTGAGACTATACAGTGTATATCTTTCTCTCCCTCTGACTCATTTCACTAAGCACAGTAATTTCCATGTACATTCACGTATTGGAAAATTTCATGACTTCCTTTTTTCTGACAGCTGCAAAATATTCTATTGTGCATATGTACCACAGTTTCTTTAGCCACTCATCTGTTGTAGGGCATCTGGAATCTGGGTTGTTTCCAGATTCTGTGTATTGTAAATAGCACTAAAATGAATATAGGTGTGCAGAAGGTATTTTTGTATTGTGTTTTTGTGGTCCTAAATTATGTCCCTAGGAGTGGGATAGCAGGATCATATAGGAGCTCAATTTCCAGTTTTTTGAGGGATCTCCATATTGTTTTCCATAAAGGATATTCTACATTCCCACCAGCAGTGAATGAGAGATCCTTTCTCCTCACACACATCCTTGCCAGCACAGATTGTTCTTGTTCTTTTTGAACAAGAACATCTCTGAGATGATAGCTCATTGTTGTTTTAATTTGCATTTCCCTGATGAGATAAAAACTATTTTAAAGGAGACAGTACTTACAGAGATGTGTATATTTGGGCATAGCTACTTAAAGAAAGTTATAAATATGGGGTGTTGAGAAAAAAGAGGTAGCAGTTAGCATCTTTGAATCTGAATGGGCAAGAAGAGGAAACAATGTTAACAGAGCCCAGTGGGAACTAGATTTTAGAAAAAGTAATCATAGGAAGTAACTGGATTCATGCAAAGATATATTCACTTTGGTCTCTTTTTTCTCCTGCATTCTGATCATATTGGGAACCTACTTCGGATTGCTTAGATGCTTTTCCCAGGGATTCTTGGCCAGGCTATGCAGGCCTGATAGTTGAATGCACTATAATGAAGTGCTGTCTAGATCCAGAGGTGTATTGGGCCACCCAAACCATTCCTGGTAGTATTGGCAGTATCTGAGATAGAACCTGAGGCCTTTCAACTACTTTGCTAAACCACTTGAGTTACCTATTCCATTGTCCTTTCCCTTCTAATCTTTTGCAATAAATGTCATTGTTCAAGCCCAGCAAAAGCTAGCTCTCCTGATTGATGCAATCTTATATTGATCTGTCTCTTGAGGAAGAAGCTGGACAGAGAAGAAACAGGTAGAAATGAGAAAAGGCTCTCTCTTTCACAACAGTTTTAAATCTTAAGAAAAAGGCAAGTATACCTGGTTTATTCCTTTTAAAACTGAAGACATTTTATTCCATCTTTTCTTCTCTCTAATAAGATGCAAGAAAATGCTCTCACTTTATGAACTAGTTCCCTCCGCTTTATAAAGTGAATCAGAAAGGAGAATAATGCACAACACTACTTTTACAAATCAACATTTAAAATTTTTTAGAAAACTCTCTTCCAAGAAAAACTTGACAGGATGTATTGTATAGGCAAGAGTTGTAGCTTCTGCTCTGGACAATGTTCATCATGAATGATAAAAATTACTGACCATTTTGAGAAGAAGAGTCAGCTGAAATGAAAGAGTCTATGTCAAAGTGATGAAAAATGAACTTATAGACATTTAGACTGAGCTGATGGATAAAATTAGATTATTTCAAGAAGCTTCTAAAAAGAGATGCAATTGAATCAAATTATTTTATGATGAACAAAATGCAAGGGAAATTGGCTTATCTATATGCAGTTCATGGAGAAGGAAATCAAAAAAGGGAGATTAATGAAGGCAGCATACAGAAAACCTAATAACAATACCTGAGTCTTCCATTGTGAAGAAACCTGTGGTGGAAAAGTTTCTATATGCATAGGGACTTTCACCATGTTTTTTGCATTATTTTTTTCAGCTTGCAGAACCTCCATCAATATCTCATCAATTTTCCAATTCTCCAGGAAGGCAATGGCTGAGTATAGGCAATTACAAGGACGGATTTGCACATACATTCCTATTCTGACCCAAGTTTAAATTTCTACACAACTCTTTGCTTCTAAGTTCAGTGTTGAATAAGTGAGTGTTTGTGGCTTCCACTACACTTAATACTGCATCTTCCCTTTTGATGTAAACACATGTGTTTATTACATCTTCCCAACACAATTTGCCACAGATGACCTCATTTCAAAGAGTGTTTGTTTAGCAAAGGTAGTTTACCCTGGCAAGGATTTCTAAATAATTCATAGATGTTTTCTACCAACTAAGAAAGAAATGTTGGTCTCCACATATAAAAAATTAAGTAGTTGATGCCTATCTATTTTTGTTTGGACAAAAGATTTTCCCCTATCAAAAATACAATATGTAACTAAATTTCAGAAATAATTAATCCAAAAGTCATAATGCCATTACCTGTCACATAACACGACAGACATTATGATGACTGTCCGAATAGATCATTTCCAAATGCTTCACTTGCAGTATAATCATTCTACCCTTCATTTAAAAAATTTAAAGTCTTCATGATACTTTTTCCTTTAAATTTTGTTCTCTCAACTTGCCTTTATGTCACTTGAGTAACGTACTAATTCCATTTTTCTTCTAAGTGAACATGAACCTCTAAGTTCACTTAAACTTCTAGGTCTCTAGTTTAAACAACATGAATAGACTTATTATAACTGTTTCAAAATGAGATAGGTTTATATTGCTAACAAATTCCACATTTCAACATAGTATGCTTTTAATTTTCATACACTCAACTCATTCAAGACTAGTTCCAAGGAGATTTCTGCCATTATAACTTCTCAGAAGCTTTGTCAATGGAAGTTTTACCTGGTAAACTTTTTATCTCATCACCTTAAGGGTGAATTTTGATACGGTTCCTACAGTTTTTAAAAGAAATGAAACATCCTACTACACATTTATTATTTAGCAAAACAATCACATGTCCACACTTTTTGAACTTCAGTTTTTTTTAATGGCACCAGTGACTACCAAATATTACAATGATAAAGAGCAAGAATTCAGCAGCCAAAATCTAAGCTCTGGGAAAAGGATATGAAACAGGAAATAGAGCATGTGTGTGAGGCCTTACATATGTGAAGCCCTAGATTTGAACCTTACACTGTTGCCCTCCTCACTCTCAAATCCTCTGGTGTGGCCCAGATCAACACACTTGGGCCCAAGCACTGCTAAGTCTGGCCCATGGCAATTTAAAGCATTCACACAAATTTGAGCTCAATTTTTTAATTTTTATTTTGAGAGAATGGATGTTGGGCCACAATAGCATTGTTAGAGTGCTAGCTACACCCCCGTGAGATGCTGGGGGGAATACATGTAGTGTCAATTCTCAAGCCAGGGTCAGTCACTTGCAAAACAAAGCAAAGCAAAGCAAGTACTTACATTTTTTTTTTTTTTTACTATCTTCTGGACCTGGCTTCAAATTCCTACCGTTGTGAATCTCATTTCTGGAAAGTTAAGCTTGTTTTCCCTTTTGCCTCTTATATTTTTCATCTGTATATTGGTCTATGTGGGTTTTGGTAATTAAATTAGTTAATATATGTAAACTTTATAGCAGTGCTTGATATCAGTAAATAAATACTATTTATATGTTTACCTCAAATTTAATTTTTGTTATAATATGATTTTTTTTTTCATATCCATTGCCCCTCCAGGAATATTTGTCCTGTTAGTAGGACTTTCCTTGCATATTGTAACCTTTGTGTTTGTAGAGTCAGAACATATCCTTCTTGCATTCCATTTGAGGTTTTAGATGTCTGGAATAACATCTTGAGATAATTAAGATTCTACTTATGGAATTATTGCTTTTTTGCAGCAAATTATGCTTAGTGACATATAAAAATTAATTCAGCTTTCTTATAGACTCCCCCAGCTGCATTGTTCCTATTTACTGAGGTAATGGTAGCTTTGTTAGAAAACTTGAAGAAGGAAACAGCAGCTTCTTTTTTTTTTTTGGTTTTTGGGTCACACCCTGCAGTGCTCAGGGGTTACTCCTGGATCTCCACTCGGTGGACCATATGGAATGCCAGGATCTCAACCACCAACCTTCTGCATGCAAGGCAAATGGCTTACCTCCATGCTGTCTTTCAGGCCCAGAAACAGCAGCTTCTAACCTGTTCGTTTTTATTTCTTGGACATTGAATGACTTGAAAAAGCAGAAAAAGGACCTCAACACTCATCGATTCATTAATAATAAACTAGCCCCAGAGTCCTAAAACTGGAAAATGTTTTCTTCCTCCAAATGTTTTTAGTAAACTTTCATGAACAATATATAAATTACATCGAGGAGGCTTTAAATGACATGTGGGTAACAAGAACACATCAAACTTCAATACAATTTCACTCACAATTTGATTTGGCAAGTTGAGAAAAATAGGTTGCTTAAAAACTGTCAGAATTGCAGTCCAGCATTGTTGACAGCTGTGGACAAAAGCTGAAGAATGCTGTGCTGAAAAGGTCAATGTTTCTTGTTGATATTGGTTGGTGGGATGGGAAGGGCCTTTGGGATTGTCAAGTGCCTTTCTCTAGGGGCATTTATTACTATGGAAGTTTCAGAGGTCAGGCTTTCTGCAGTAAGGAGCAGGACTTGTTTTCTCTCACAATAGTGCTGAACTTAGAGGTCATTCTTGAACTCCTTGAATCATTTCTACCCTGAAGGCTCAGTAAAAATTGTGGGCTAATAAAGCTAGGTAATAGTAAGGTTTGCAGGAAACTGGGAAATCATTATTCTGTGCCTTTTAATGGAATTTAATATTATGTTTGGCAAGAAGGAAAAATTATAGAAATACCTATTGAAGATATTTTTGTCCACCCCCCCAAATGAACACATCTAGGTCCAAGTTTTTTAAATTATAAAGTCTTTCATTTGTGCATAACTTTAGTGAAATGCCTTCTTTTATTTTAAGCATTGTGGTTTAAAATGAAATCATAGTGGTATAATTTTATGCCAAATAAAATGATTAGTTACTTTGAATACTTTTAATGTTTGACATAAAAATAAAACAATACAAATATTAAGATGAAAGCTACTTAATAAAGAAATATAACCTTTGGCCAGCAATTTTCTCCAATATGTTATGGTTCCATGACACTGCATTTCAGGAATTAAACCATTTTGTGGTTTAATAGAGATAATTGTTATTATCTCTATTAAAGAACTTATTTATATAATATTCCTTTCATTTACTAGTAATGAACATCTATATTATAGAAATACATGTTAGGATAAATAAAAAATTTATTTTCTAGTAAAAACCAAATCTAAGGGCCAGATATATTGTACAGGGGTAGAAACTTACCTTGCTTATGACACTACTAGTTCAGTTCCTGGTACTGCTTATGGTCCACCTTAGCAACACAAGGAATGATATTTGAGCACAGAGATAAGAGTAATCCTTGAACACTGCTGTCCACCCAATAATAAACAAAACAAAGGCATTCCACTCATTTGTTGTTGGGTGCTTGGATTATTTTAGTATTTTGGTTGTTGTGAAATAGAACTAGAATGTACATGACATACATAAATAATATATCAAATTTTTTTATTGAAAACAATGTGCACATAGTGACAGTGTTTTAAGGCCATTTCCACCACCAGTGTTGATCTACCTCCACCATAGTTCCCAGCATGCTTCCCATACCTCCACACTTAGTCCCCTGGACTGCTAGTATAATAGGTCCATTTTGTGTATAGCTTGTTATAGTTTGGGTGATTACATTGTCATTAACTTTGGCTTGGATATTTAGATCTGACCTTTTTTTTTTGTTTGTTTCCACTCAGTGTGCCTGAAACTGCTTGGCTCCTTGGTCACATCCACATATTTTTCTTTTCTCAATTTGTAGGAGGACATAGAAATATGATGTAGAACAAGATGATTCACATTCTATGGTTCTATAAAAAAAGGCAGAACCCCCCTATCTAGAAGTTATAAATAAAATTAAAAGAAGAAAAACCATAAATGGGGGGGGGAGATATTTTTTTTTTTTTGCATAGGCACAATAAACATTGGGGAAATAGAAAGGAAATTCCCTTGGCTTAAGAGATACAGGATATCTCCAACTTTGAAGCATATTTTCATGAGACCGACTACAGGTTCCAGACATGTTAGTTATCAAACTCCAAGGTCTTTTTTATGGTCCCAGGAAAAGTTCTGCTCAATTGAGTTGTAAAATTCAGTCGTCTGTAATTAGAGGTCTTTTTTTTTGCAGAGATCTTAGGGTGAAAAAAGTCTTTATGGTCCTAGGAAAAGTTCTGCTCAGTCATGGTTGTACTTAGTCTTCTGTAATTAAAGATCTTGATTTTTTCACAAATCCTAGGATGGAGCATCTTCTGATTTCATCTATTAACTGGTGAGGTAGGGCAACCTACCCTTCAATCAAGTTGTTGTTGTTTCCTCATCATTAGGGTATCATATGAATGAACCCTTGTGGAAGTTGGTGCCAGAGTGGGGAAGTTTGAACAAATCAAATTTTTATAGAGGCCACAGATAGAGGCATTTGAGACCTTGTAACTTCCCAACAATATTTGGTTCAGTGATCTTTGTTCAGTGATTTTGTCCAATTACACAGTGTTGCCCATGCCTGATGGTGCTGGGGAATATCAAGGTGAAGGTGGTAGGAGCGTTCTGTGGACTAACAGGAGTATTGAAACATTGGTGCAGGGGAATGAACTCAGGGTATAAACATATAAAAACCTGCTGCAGACGTGTTGCATTGCTAAGTAGACCTTTGTGGGGTCCGGGAACCTTTCACAGGGAGAGAAGCGGGAGCACAAGTGGACAAATACAAAATATGAAAATGAAATAAATGAGACCACACAAAATGCATTATATGGGGACCCTTGTCCAAGGGATGAGAGACAAATTTACTTTTCAGCTGATGACATTTATAAGCATAAATTCTGGTATGCAAGGTGTCCTCAAAGAGCAGGAGAGCAGTACAATGGGGAACCAGGCCTTAAATTTACATATTAAAAGACCGTTCTTCAGGTGAGAAAGAACTCTGCTGGAGGGCAGTGAAACCAGAGCTAGAGATGTTTTTGGTTTACAAAAAGCAGGTTTTTCAAGAAACCAGGAGGAGAGAGACAGAGATATTATGATGTTTATGTAGTAGCCGAAAAATAGATTTTAGGGGGGACAGAAATAATTGTTTACCATCATAGAGCTAGACTCAGAAAAACAAGCTGCTGGCACCAGGTTATATGAACAAGCCAGCAGGGAACTTTTGACGGGTTTTTGGTACTGACATTTCTTTGTCTGTAGGAAAGCTGAGGCTAGATTTCTATAGTGTTCAAATAAAGAGAAAATGTAATGTTACAGCCATGTTGGAATTACCATTAATGATCCATGCAAAGGGTCAAATGATTGACTTCACTAAGCAGGCCTTTTGGCAAATAATTCTTTGGGAGGAAGGTACTGCCCCAGGAAGGCAAAAAACCATGTCTTGTGCATGCTCCCCTAAAAGGGGGGAGTAACAAAAACCTGTGCTCTATCATTTGAGCTATCACTAGCCTCAATAAGTTAAATTTTTACAATCTTATTCAGGTGTTAGTATTGTATCACTTGAATTTGAGAGATTTAGGCAAGTTGTAGACACTTGTTCTAAAGTTGCTGAATCTAGTAAACATGGAAGGATTAAACTGAATTCAATCACTGGCTTTCATGTGGTTTTCTTTTTATTCATCTTTTTGAGGTGACATGATTTACAATATATTTTCAGTGATATAATTTTACACTTGTTCATAATGTATGTATTTATCACACTATACGTATCACAAACATTCCAATGATCCTCCACCACTCTCTTCTGGCTCCTTAGTCTTTTAAATCCTCTTGACCTTCTGGCTTAAGTAACCTTATTTTTGTTGTCAGAGTTTAAGGATTTGAATTCCTTTGGCATTGTCTTTTCTTTAGCTTTGTTTCCTTATATCCATTGCATGGTATAGTCCTAGCATGTCACCTTTCAAGGACAACCATGTCAAAAAAAGTGAGCTTTCATCATGATTTTTGTGGAAGGTGGGGAACGGACATACCTGGCAGTGCTATGGGATTATTTCTGAGCTCTGAGCTCAGCAGGGGTTCTGCAAACTATATGGGAATTGAATCCAGGTTCTTTCAGAGTGTGCAAGGCAAACTCCCTATCTACTAAATTAACACTCCAGCTCCTCCAACATTCTTATGAGTAATATTCCAATATCTGTATATACCAGATTAAATATTTAGTTTTAAATTAATTTTTGTAAAGTATAGAACATAGATTTGTATAATTTTATAAATGTGGTTGTCCATTTTTCTTCATACACATTTATTGAAGAGATTTTTGTTTTCCACTGAATATTTATAAGTCATTTTCTATATATTAGTAATCTTTATATAGGTATGTTTATTACTAGGCTCTTGATTCTTTGATTTTGGTTCAGTACCTTAATGTTTTGACTATTAGTATCTCTGTACTATAGTTTGAAGTGGGGATGATGCCCTTATGTTTGTGCTCCCCAACTTCTTAGAGGGACAAGTAGTGTTCAGTCACCCAAGATTGAGCGATAACAGGTCTGTGAAGTGAGGAGAGTGATACCTCTATTTGTTGTTTTTCTTAGGATCTCAAGCAATTGGTTAATAAGTTTTGGTTAAAAAATAAAATTCTTCTGAATAACTTTAGGGAACAATTTGGCTGTATTAAGTAGTTCATTGATTAGATAGTTCCCATTTAGCAAAGAGAATAGAGATGCAAAAGTGCTATGAAATAGATATTTTTATTTAATATTTTTTAAAGAGGATTGAATAGTAAAATATTTTAGGAAAAGCCACTTTTTTTAAGGAAAGGCAGGGAATTGAGTTTTAACATGCATATTAATTAAGGCTGAGTTTAAAGTTCTACTTTTGGAAGGGGCAGGAACTGTCATTAGATTATGTATAAAGTAGTGCGGCTTTGATTAAACTCTTATGGACCTGACTTTTTTTCCAGTAGTAATAGCCTTTTTGTCTATGGCTCCAGAGAAACTTTTGTGGTCCAGTTCAATTTCCAAGGGTTCTTACTTTCCCTTTTTAGATGTAAGAATAGAGATTATGATTAGAAATAAGAAAGAATTTTAAGTTTCTATAAACATCAGTAATTTTAAAGTGTGGAAAGTGCAAAATTACAAAGTGTCTTTTTATCAAAAATACAATAGAAAAAAGATATACATCTTTTTATTTATGATAGCTTTATTTAAGCATCTTGATTATAAATATGATTGTGATTAGGTTTCAGTCATGTAAAGAACACCCCCTTCACCAGTGCAACATTCCCACCACCAATGTCCCAAATCTCCCTCCATCCCACCCCACCCCCACCTGTACTCCAGACAGGCTTTCCAGTTCCCTCATTCATTCACATGGTTATGGTAGATCTCAGTGTAGTTATTTCTATAACTGCACTCACCACTCTTTGTGATGAGTTTCATGAAGTGAGCTGGAAGTTCCAGCCCTCCTCCCATTGTCTCTGAGGATTGTTGCAAAAATGATTTTTATATTTCTTAAAACCCATAGATGAGTGAGACTATTCTGCATCTCTGTCTCTCCCTCTGACTTATTTTACTCAGCATGATAGACTCCATGTACATCCATGTATAGGAAAATTTCATGACTTCATCTCTCCTGATGGCTGCATAATATTCCATTGTGTATATGTACCGCAGTTTCTTTAGCCATTCATCTGTTGAAGGGCATTTTGGTTGTTTCCAGAGCCTGGCTATTGTGAATAGTGCTGCAATAAATATAGGTGTGAGGAAGGGGTTTTTGTATTGTATTCTTGTGTTCCTAGGGTATCTCCTGAGGTGTAGAATAGGTGGGTTAATGGGAGCTCAATTTCCAGTTTTTGGAGGAATCTCCTATCGCTTTCCATAGAGGTTGGACTAGACAGCATTCCCACCAGCAGTGGATAAGAGTTCCTTTCTCTCCATATCCCTGGCAGCACTGACTGTTCTCATTCTTTGTGATGTGTGCCAATCTCTGCGGTGTGAGATGGTATCTCATTGTTGTTTTGATTTGCATCTCCCTGGTGATTAGTGATGAGGAGCATTTTTTATGTGCCTTTTGGCCATTTGTATTTCTTTTTTTATCAAAGTGTCTGTTCATTTCTTCTCCCCATTTTTTTATGGGATTAGATGTTTTTTTCTTGTAAAGTTCTATCAGTACTCTGTACATTTTGGAGATTAGCCCCTATCTGATGGGTATTGGGTGAATAGTTTCTCCCACACGGTGGGTGGGTGGTTCTTGTAACCTGGTCACTATTTCTTTTGAAGTTCAGAAACTTCTCAGCTTAATGTATTCCCATCTGTTTATCTCTGCTTTCACTTGTTTGGAAAGTACAGTTTCCTCCTTGAAGATGCCTTTAGTCTCAATGTCATGGAGTGACCCCACGTGTTGTTATATATACCTTATGGTATCAGTTATGATATCAAGGTCTTTAATCTAATTGGATTTTACCTTTGTACATAGTGTTAACTGGGGGTCTATGTTCACTTTTTTGCAAGTGGCTAACCAGTTCTGCCAGCACCACTTGTTGAAGAGGTTTTTCCTGCTCCACTTAGGATTTCTTGCTCCTTTGTCAAAAATTAGGTGTTTGTATGTTTGGGGAACGTTCTCTGAGAACTCAAGCCTATTCCACTGATCTGAGGGTCTGTCTTTATTCCAATACCATGTTGTTTTGATAACTATTGCTTTGTAGTACAGTTTAAAGTTGGGGAAAGTAATGCCTCCCATTTTCCTTTTCCCTAGGAGTGCTTTAGTTATTTGAGGGTGTTTATTGTTCCAGATAAACTTCATAAGTGTTTGATCCACTTCTTTGAAGAATGTCATGGGTGTCCTTAGAGGGGTCGCATTAAAGCTGTATAATGCTTTGGGGAGTATTGCCATTTTTTTTTTTTTTTTTTTTTGTGGTCACACCCGGCAGTGCTCAGGGTTATTCCTGGCTCTATGCTCAGAAATTGCTCCTGGCATGCACCGGGGACCATATGGGACGCCGGGATTTGAACCGATGACCTCCTGCATGAAAGCCAAACGCCTTACCTCCATGCTATCTCTCCGGCCCTGAGAGTATTGCCATTTTAATGATGTTAGTCCTGCCAATCCAAGAGCAGGGTGTGTGTTTCCATTTCCGTGTGTCCTCTCTTATTTTGGAGCAGGGCTTTATAGTTTTCTTTGTATAGGTCCTTCATGTCTTTGGTCAAGTTGACTCCAAGATATTTGAGTTTGTGTGGCACTAATGTGAATGGGATTGCCTTCTTGACGTCCTTCTCTTCCCTATCATTATTGGTGTATAAAAAGGCCATTGACTTCTGTGTGTTAATTTTGAAGCCTGCCACCTTGCTATATGAGTCTATTGCTTCTAGAAGCTTTTTGGTAGAGTCTTTAGGGTTTTCTAAGTAGAGTATCATGTCATCTGCAAACAGTAAGAGCTTGACTTTTTCCTTTCCTATCTGGATTCCCTTGATATCTTTTTCTTGCCTGATCGCTTTAGCAAGTACTTCCAGTACTATGTTGAAGAGTAGTGGTGAGAGAAGACAGCCTTGTCTTGTACCAGAATTTAGAGAAAAGGCTTTTAGTTTTTCTCCATTGAGGATAATATTTGCCATTAGCTTGTGGTAGATGGCTTCAACTAGATTGAGAAAGGTTCCTTTCCATCTTGCTGAGAGTTTTGATCAAAAATGGGTGTTGGACCTTATCAAATGCTTTCTCTGCGTCTATTGATATGATCATGTGATTTTTATTTTTCTTGTTGTTGATGTTGTGTATGGTGTTGATAGATTTACAGATGTTAAACCATCCTTGCATTCCTGGGATGAAATCTACTTGGTCATAGTGTATGATCTTCTTGATGATGCATTGGATCCTATTTGCCAGGATTTTGTTGAAGATCTTTGCATCAGCAGTCATCAGGGATATTGATCTGTAATTTTCTTTTTTGGCAGCATCTCTGTCTGGTTTTGGTATCAAGGTGATGTTGGTTTCATAAAAGCTGTTTGGGGGTATTCCCGTTTTTTCAATTTTATGGAAGAGCCTGGCTAAGATTGGTAGTAGCTCCTCTTGAAAGGTTTGAAGGAATTCATTAGTAAATCCATCTGGGCCTGGGCTTTTCTTTTTAGGCAATTGTTTGATTACAGTTTCAATTTCCTCCATAGAGATGGGGGTGTTTAGATATGCTACATCCTCCTTACTTAACTGTGGAAGGTTATAAGTGTCCAGGAATTTACCCATTTCTTCTAAGTTCTCATGTTTAGTAGCATAAAGTTTCTCAAAGTAGTCTCTGATTACCCTTTGGATCTCTGCAATATCTGTCGTGATCTCCCCCTTTTCATTTCTAATACGGGTTATCAGGTTTCTCTCTCTCTCCCTTTCTTTTTCAGTTTTGCCAATGGTCTATCAATCTTGTTTATTTTTTCAAAAAACCAGCTTCTGCTTTTGTTGATCTTTCAGATTGTTTTTTGGATTTCCACTTCATTGATTTCTGCTTTCAGCTTTGTTATTTCCTTCTGTCTCCCTATTTTTGGTTCCTTTTGTTGGTCATTTTCTAAGTTTTTGAGCTGCATCATTAAGTTATTCAGGTATACCCCTTCTTCCTTACTGATATGTGCTTGCAAAGCTATAAATTTTCCTCTCAGGACTGCTTTTGCTGTGTCCCATAGATTCTGGCAGTTTGTGTTTCCAGGAACGTTTTGATTTTCTCTTTGATTTTACCTTAGACCCACTTGTTCAGTAGCAGGCTGTTTAATTTCCAATTGTTAAAGTTTTTCTTCTGTGTTTCTTTGTAGTTCACATATAATCTCAGAGCCTTGTGGTCAGCAAAGGTAGCCTGCAAGATTTCTATCCTCTTAATTTTATGATGGTATGTTTTATGTCAGCACGTGTTCTATCCTGCAGAATGACACATGTACATTGGAGAAGAATGTGTATTCAGTTTTTTGGGGGTGGAATATCCTATATATGTCTACTAGTCCTTTTTCTTTCATTTCTCTTTTCAGGGCTAGTATGTTTCTGTTGGGTTTCAGTCTGGTTGACCTATCAATTGTTGACAGGGTTGTGTTAAGGTCTCCCACAATTATTGTGTTATTATTGATTTCTTCTTTGAGATTTGTCAATAATTGTATTAGTTAATTTGCTGGTTTCTCATTGGGTGCATATATGTTTATAGTCTGATTTCTTCCTGTTGCACATATCCCTTAATGAGTACAAAGTGTCCATCTTTGTCCCTTGCCACTTTTCTGAGTATAAAGTTGGTGTTATCAGATATTAATATGGCCACCCCAGATTTTTTAAGGGTGTTGTTTGCTTGGATGATTTTCCTCTAGCTTTGAATTTGAGTCTATGTTTGTTCTGATTATTCAGGTGCG
Source organism: Suncus etruscus (assembly GCF_024139225.1). NCBI lineage: Eukaryota > Metazoa > Chordata > Mammalia > Eulipotyphla > Soricidae > Suncus > Suncus etruscus. Next base: position 103,076,931 of record NC_064850.1, on the reverse strand, counting down.
TTTCTTGTAGGCAGTAGAAGGTTGGATTTATTTTTTTGACCCATTTTGCCACTCTGTGTCTTTTAGTTGGTGAATTTAGTCCATTGACATTGAGGGAGATGATTATCTTAGGATTTAATGTCATCTTTTTGGGTAAGTTTGCTTTGTTTGTTGGTCTCTCTTGTCTTAAACTAGACCTTTCAGTTTTTCCTTTAAGGCTGGTTTTTCATCTGTGAAGTTTCTGAGCTTTTGTTTATCCATGAAGCTATGTATCCTTCCTTCAAACCTGAATGTGAGTCGGGCTGCGTGCAGTATTCTCAGTGAGGCATTCATTTCATTCACTCTTGTCACAATATCCCACCACTGTCTTCTGCCCTTGAGATTTTCTTGTGACATGTCTGCTGTAAGTCTGAAGCATACTCCTTTGAATGTAATTTCCCTTTTTGATCTTGCTGCTTTCAGTATTCTATCTCTATCAGTGGGATTTGTCATTGTAATGAGGATGTGTCTTGGGGTGTTTTTCTTTGGGTCTCTTTTAGCTGGTACCCTTCGGGCATGCATGATTTGATTGCATGTAGTTTTTAACTCTGGGAGTATCTCTTTTATAATGTCTTTGACAGTTGTTTCTTCCTGGGGATCTCCTACTTGGGCCTCTGGAACTTCAATGATTCTTATGTTGTTTCTGTTGAGTTTAACAAAGATTTCTATTTTCATCTGTTCTCATTTCTTGAGTACTTTTTTCATTGCCTGATCATTTGTCTTAAGGTTCTTTTCCAATTTCTTCTGTTGTGTTGAGTTTTTTTGCATCTCATCTTCCAGCACATTGATTCTGTCCTCAGCTGCTGTTACCTGCTGGTGAGGCCATCCACTGAGTTTTTTAGTTAAGCTACCATGTTTTTCATCTGTTATTTTAATTCTGATTTCTGTGTTTGTGTTCTGTTCAGATCGATCTATGCTTTTTTTGAGTTCTATGAACATCTTCCATATTTCTATTCTAAACTCCCTATCTGAGAGGTTAATCAGATGGTTGGAATTTTTTGGGTCATCCTAGCTATTGTCTTCATTCTTTGTGCATTTTGTTTGCCTGTGAGGTTTTCCCATTGTCATGCTTGTAGTGTGATTTTTTCTGCATGTTTTCGTGGGGTTCATTGGTTAGAAAGAGTGCGTGGCCGCGAAGTGGAGTGGCCTCTAGATGACAGTTTTTTTTTTTTGGGGGGGGTGCATTTCCTAGGCCTCTGAGGAGAGCTTCAAGTATTCAGGAAAGACAAACAAGCAAAGCAAAGAGTTCCCTTCAAGTCCTCAGGGTCATCCAATGCACAGCAGGAGGGCAGAGCCAGCCAAGAACTCTCTGTAGCAGGGAGGATAGCAGGCAGAAACCCTGATGAAATCCAGTCTCAGGCGGCTGGATACACCATGGCCCAAGATGGCTTCTGTGCCCTTCTGACACCCAGCAGAATCCAGCAGGAATCAGTATGTGTACATCCTGATCCACCTCTGAAGCAGGCAGGATCACTGGCAGGAACGCTGATGAAATCCAGTCTCAGGTAGCTGGAAACCACATGGTCCAAGATGGCTTCTGTGCCCTTCTGACTCCTGGCAGAAACCAGCAGGAATCAGTGTGTGTAGGTCTGACCCACCTCTGAAGCAGGCAGCAGAGATGTACATCTTGATTGAAGGATGATTTACCTAATTTACTCTGCTAGTTAGTAGAATATATACTATTTATTCTCTGTATTTCTAAATGGTGATTATATTACACATAGGAGTGAAAGGAATGAGAAGTGTAGTAAAGGCTAAATAATTATTTTTCTCAAAATAAGAATTACCCTCCTCTAAAAGTAAATGTGCATAATTCAGCATTCATTTTTTTGTACAGTTAAATGTCTAATTATATCTCTTTGCCTTTCCATTGATAACTTTTTAGACAGGTGGCATGCTAGCTGATGTTGATCATAATTACACTACACTTTACCACTAGAGGAGAAAGCGACTGAAATGTGGCACATAAATCATTCAACATAATAAAAATTGCAAATGGAAACACTCACAAATATTCATACATATCTATTTATGTATGTGATGTTGAGGTAGTATGAATAGGGCATTTATTGTATGTATAACTATGATTATAGAATTTCTTGCAAGATTACAAGTATTGTTCCCTTTCCCTTACCTCTGCTCTCAGGACAAGAGTAGTGCAGATGTTCAAGGTCACTGTCATTCATTTCACCATTCCGGAGACCTTAGAATGATTCAACATATTCAGGTGGCAATGACGTTTTAAAAGATATTAACATTCCTAGTAAGTGCTTAAAATTTTTGACCTTTCTTAAATGTCAGAAGAAGGATAAATTGTGATCAACTAGATGCATAATATACCAAATGTTTGGGCTCTTCTGTATTCTTAGCCCCCGTGGGAAGTGATGAATTTAATGAAATGTTGTTTTCTATTATGTAAGAGTATTTAATAATTTGCTTAGCAGCTCTCTTGGCACACATTGCTGCAAGATCTGACATTGGTGATTATAGAATTATATTCAGCTGATTCTGTCTCCACACTTCACAATAAAAAATGGAGACTGAGAAATGAATGATTTGCTTAAAATCAGACAGTCTATTAGTGGCAGAGCTGGGAATAGAATACAGTTTTTTTTGAATCCTAGTCTAGAAATCTTTTCTCCTTTAGTATGCTGCATTACTTTTTTTGTCCTCTCCGTACTTTTCTGTCCTTTTATACCATTTATAATATGCTTAAGTTTCAGGCAGAGGCATTGAATTTTTCATTATAATTTTAATAGGTTGCCCTATAACACGAAATTCACATTTGAGTCTCAATTTTCTTTCTTAGATCATAAAGAATGCTGAAAAGTAAAGACAAACCTAACCATATAAATTACCATTGTGTCTGGCACTCCCAATTTTGATGGCTATCAGTGTGTTACTATAAATCCAAACACCTCTCTTACTGTGCCTTTTTAAGGTTTACAATCCCATATACAGCCAATTATCAGCCCTGCCAGGTCCCTGACTAATTGTGTTTTCTTCTGGTTCAAATACTCCAGTTTTAACATCTAGGAATCTTTTGAGCTTTCTTGAAAAATACAAACAGCTTCATCAGTCAGAATTTGGGGTGTGTGCATGTGTGTATACACGTTTATACATGCTTACATATGTGTACATATTTCCCTTCACAAAAATCAAAGGCTTTTTTTTCCCACTACAAACTCCCCTAAATGTATGACCACTTTAATTGTTGATTGTCCTGTGCTTAAATTGCTGGTTACTTACAAAGAAAAGGTTGCATTGAATTGTCTTTGGCAGTTGCTGATTTACTCGGATGGCATTCACTGGAATTAGGTGGAAAAAAAAAAGTCCCTTGCCCAAATGATGGCATTTTCAAAAAGATGGTGTTAAACCAAATAGGAAAAGAGATGAAATCAGATTTATTCTTTCCTAAAATTAGCTGACATCCCTGTATGCTACACTTTAATCTCCAAGAACACATTTGTAACATTATGAGGTTAATTTTAAGATATATGTGATAGTTTAGAGCTCTGAAAAGTGTTTTGATCTCACTTGAATTTATTACAAAGGTGAAATATCATTGCTTGAACAGTGCCAGTTTCCATGCGATCAATGCAAATTGGCACTGAAATGGCAGTTCCCAGGCTTCCCTGCTGACCAGCATCTTCCCACTCATTGTAAGCTCTATGCCACCTTTCCTTTTGCCCAAATCTCCTGGTGGGTTCAATTGTCTTACCAACAGAGACATAGCTCTGCTTCTTTCTTTTATGACTAGCTCCCTTTTCTTTTCCAAGCTGTTAAGAGAATCATATTTTATTACTGAAATAAATCGTTAATAACTGAAAGGGTTCTTGCCAATCACTCAATTCAGCTCTTTGATGTGATAAATGAAGGCCAGAGCGTATAAGTGCTTTGCCCAAGCAAGTTAAGAACTTCTAATTTTTGCCTTGATGGAAATAGTATCCATGTTTCCTACATTTTTTCCCTTTGTATGGTACTGAGGAATAAAAATTATTCTTGTACATATAAGGAATAAGCTCTATCACTGAACCATGACCTCAGTCTTTAATGCCTTCCTTCCTTCCAACACACCTTTTGGATAGCTCTGCATTTCTTTGCCTTTTTCTCCCATAAACTATAACAATTAATTTTGTTTATGTCAGGTATGGATTGCATCTTAGTAGATCTGACTGGCTTTTATAAACAATATAACTATAATCAGAAAACGCAAAGTACCAAAGATATGTAATATTCAGGTATTATTTTGATCCATTAGACCCTTTTATTTTCACAGATTCTATGGCTCATAGCACTATGATTATATTTCCATGATGGCCTACCCTGAATTTGACCCATACATACTGTTAGATATGGAGAGTTACAGCTGGAGGTCTAGCCAGGAGGGTATTGAAGAAAGAGGTGAGTGAGCAATCTAAAAGTGGAAAGAACCTTTGTGAACCAAATGAAGTAGTCAAAAATAGTTGGGAAGTTGGGATAAATATCATAGTAGGAAATGAGGAGGACTGACTGGATCTCATTAACAAGTGTCACCCTGCCACATGAATCAATGGATAAGTCCAAGGATGGGTTAAGCTAAAAAAAAAAAAAAGAAATTAAATCAGAAGGAGTTATTTTATTTATTTGGTTTTGGGGCCATACCCAGGGGTGCTCAGAACTTACTTCTGGTTTTATTCTCAGTGGTCACTTTTACTGGTGTTCAGGAAAAGTTATATGGTGGTTGCCTGGGAATAAACCAGTTAGTGGCATGCAAGGTAAGTGCCTTAACCAATATTCTATTCTCTGGCCCCAGAAATAGGCACACTAAATGGAAATACCTACAGATATTTGGTCCATAAAGCAGCACATTTTAGTACTTATGTCAAAGTATTGAAGTAACATGTATAAATGTGATATGTTATGGGACACAGTGAAAAGCCACTTTTTAAATTTCCATCATGATCCAGGCCTCTGTAGAGGCATTAGAAAACCTAAGGCCCTGATGTCAGCATGATATATTATTTTTTGAGGCAACAAAGGGATGCGTTTTTCAAATAGTGCTCAGGATGCCCACACTGATTCTCCTCCAATGTTGGCAGGCAGTTCAACAAAAGGGCCAGAGAATAGAATACTGCACTTGTCCTGTTATTACTCAGTGCTGAGGACATCCAGAGCTGTACCTTGTGATGATCAGGACACTGTGGTGCCAGGAATCCAACAAGAGTTGGGAGAATGCTAACTGCTGTACTAGCTTCCAGCCTCTTATCTGACCTTTTATCAGCTCTTAAACTCTTAACCTTTATTATTATCATTTTTTTTTTGAGGGGACAAGGGGAAAGGGCTTTCCAGATAGTGCTTGGTATGCCCACAGTGACTCTTTTAACTATGTTCTTGTGTGAAAAGATTAGGGGCAACTTGGAGAATGTAGGACCTGGTTTTGGTTTATTTATTTATTAAAATTTTTTCATGCTTCATTCAGCAATGTTCAGGGGTTACTCCTGGCTGTGTACTCAAGAAAAACTCCTGGAGGTGCTAGGAAACAATATGTGATGTTGGAGAACAGACCTGCTATAGCTCCGTGAGGGCATGAGGTCTCCCTATTGTACTATATTGTTCTAACAATCATTTGATTTTGTTGTTTAGTAGTGAAACTGGGCCTTTTTTTTTTCCTGCTGGCAATATGGCAGGTATGGGTGGAAAGCTGCTAGGTTTTCTAGTGGCAGGAGAGGGTATGGGGGAACTTGGCCTGTCCCTCTTTCTGAGAATACACCAGAGTTTTCAACCCATAAACTAGTTCCACCTGGGAAGATTCAACTATTAGTATTTTTTGAGTTCAATTGTGGAGCTGGGCCATTTTTATCAGACGATATCAGGTGTGACTGCAGGCTGCTGTGTCTTCAGGCAGAAAAGTGGAATATTCCTGATCCCATTCTGAGAAGGTCCCAGAGTTGTCAGCCTAGTCCAGTGGTCCGCAACCTGTGGCTTGTGAGCCACATGTGGCTCTTTACACTTTTAATTTGGCTCTTCTGTGTGCCGGGCGGCCGCTCTAGGAGTCAGGACTCTGCTCCTAGCCTCTGTCAGTGCATGCCCTGTGTGGCTCTCAAAATAAATTTCAATAGTGGTTTTGGCGAGATTTGGCTCAATTGAAAAAAAAAAGGTTGCCGACCACTGGCCTTAGACCAATCCAGGTAGAAAAAATTGGTGGCCAACATTTTCTTCTGGAGATGGCCTCATTACTTTTAATTTCAGAAATGTAAAGGATACTTTTATGAAGACTGACACTCTCAAGAATTATTGAAATCCTCATTATTTTCTTAATTCTCCTAAAATAAAAACTCATTAACTGCTTCATATTTCTCATTAAAATTTTGGAGTTTATTTTTTCTCCATTGCGCTCTGTATTTATAGAGTTAAAAAGTTTTGAGATTCTCAGTTGTCTTTTGCTGTAATAAAAAAAGACTAAAAGAGAAATGAGTGAATTTGGCAGCAACCTTCTTTGAACTGTGTCTAACTTTTCTTAAGATCTTATGTCCTTGGTCAAATCTTGTCTCTAGATGGTACTGCTATCAGAAAGATCTAGGAAAATGAATGACCCAAATTTATTTTTATATCTGTATTTCTGTTTATAAATCAATAGTTTCATTTTTGGGATTTTTTTCCAGGTTAAAGCAGTTTTTAAGATCCCTCTTCAGTAGTTATTTGCCATTCTTGCACTGTTCTTTCCACTTTCTGTGTATTAGATAATTTTTTCAGTCTGAAATTTATAGTTCGTTCCCCAGTACAATTCCAGGAGCTTATTAAAAATCCATTTTTTATTTCCGGGCAGAGTTGCATTTGTGACAACAAAATTATTTATTATTTTATTTTACAGATTTTCAATCACCACAAATCAACATTATCAATACAATCATAAATGCATAGTGTGTATTTTGTATTCATTGTAATAAGAATACTACATGTCATCAACCCTACTAAAATTTTTTAATTTTAAATATATTAAGAATAATCATGACAATCTAGTATATACAATCTCCAGAACATTAATACACTGTATACTTTTTCTTTAAAGATTTTTCTTTTGCCTAGAACTTCAAGCAAAAATCAGTCAGATTTTTCCTTTGGCGATATTCTTTGTACACATCAACCATAAAACTTGTAAGCAGAAACAGATGCATTTGTACAAATTAGCCAAACAAGGTGCATTTTCTTTCCATGCAAATGTAACCTCTGTTCTTGGAATCACCTCTTCTTAGGTCCAGGTGCTCATTTGTGAATTTGAGGATGGAAGGACAAATGTTTTCAGATTTACTCTATTCTGCAGAATTTATTCATTACTGTTTCTCAAACAGGTTTTGCATTAACATGATAAAGAAAAGGCTAAATTGCATTTTTGTTGTTGAATAAGTGATTTGGACACTTTGAATTCATCAATGACATTGGGGTACTGTATATTCCTCCTTCAAAATCATCCTTTGTGGTTCTAAACTCATTCTGCTTCATCTTGGTCTCCTCCTTTAACAATCATTTTGTGTTGTGGCAGGGCTGTGAAGTTTCCAGGAGGCCTCTGCAAAATGTGGACACTGCCTTGGAGGGACAAGAGGGCTGTTTCATTAGCATCGACTGGCAAATTGCCACCTGCTGTCATTTAACAGCCAATAATTAAGCTCCTTTTATGGACAAGGCAATGTAGTCAAATGAGAAGAAAAATGATTCCTGGAGGACATAGAGAATTATTAAGATTTAATGATTATGAAGAAAAAACCCCAACAACCCCAAACCCTGAAGCTTGGGGAAAAATGGAATACTTGAAGGTGAATAAGTAACTAAATTTCTAGGACTGTATTAATTTAAAATATCTTAGGAGGTGTAATGTAGAGTATGTGATAATGTTGAAACAAAGGCAATTTTTTATAAAAATTAAATTTATTCAATGAACAATTATTAAATACTATGTGTCTGGTCATAAAGACATGGCAGTTAACAAAAGTGGTAAAATGTCTGCCTTCACAGAACTTATAGATTTGAGAAATGGGCTTGAACATATAAACAAGTCAATGTATAGGGCTGGGGAGTTAGCCTTACATGCGCCAAGTTAGATCATGACCACTGCCTGTACCTTCTCCCCACCTCCCCTGCACTGATAAGGTGGTCCCCAGTTCCAAACCATTACTGAATTGAGCATCTCTGGAACTGTGGCCAGACCAACTGCATAGGTGGCTCTCCACAATGAAATAAAAAGCAAGTAAATGTATAGTGGCATTTTGCAACACAAAAATTATGTAGAGAGCGTGATAGCAAGTGGCCTAGGTGAGTTATCAGGTTATTAGCACAGCTGAATGCCAATGAGAGTGGCCCAAAAACCAACCCTCCCAAGAAAAAAAAAGAAAATGAAGTGAGGGTGGCAATACTATCTGATTAATGAATTGGTGCTATTTTAAGAGGGCATGGAAGAGAATAAGTGGCATGGCCCTGCAGCTATAGTAAGGTACTGGTAGATAATGAGAATAGGAGCTGTGAAAAAAAATGATTCAGAAGTAAAATACTTGAAGAGTTCAAGGGATGGGCACAGGAGGTCACTTTGGCTTAGGAAGAGAGCTAACAGGAGAATGGGGAGTGGGAGTGAGAGAGGAAAGGGAGGGAAGGACATGATGGAAAAACCTCCAAATTCTGGAATATTATCTGAACTTTATAGTTCTCAGCGTAGTTATTTATCTAACTGCACTCACCACTTTTTGTGGTGAGCTTCATATTTTGAGCCATCCTTTCAGCCTTCAACTCTGGGAATTATTTCAATGTCTTTAATTTTTCTTAAAACCCATAGATAATATGTAATCAAGATATTCAAATAAAGAGAAAAAAAAACATAGATGAGTGAGACTATTCTGTGTCATAACAATGTCAGTGAGTGAGGGATGTAGAAAGCTTGTCTCAAATACAGGCAGGGGGCGGGGAAGGAAGAGATGGGGCACTGATGATGAGAAGGTTGCACTGGTGAAGAGGGGTGTTCTTGTTATGACTGAAACCCAACTACAATTCTGTTTGTAATCATGGTGTTTAAATAAAGAAATTATTTAATTAAAAAATAATAAAGGAGTCATATAAAAATCTGAATTTTATTATATTTTTACTTCTCCAATGCTTCTAAGATCAATGGTTTCTGACTGATGTTTTCTTCATCCTTTGTTTTCTTCAGTTCAGTGAGTGACTGAATCATTATTACTTTGAAGTGCTCATCCAGGATGTCAGAGAAGTCTTGTGTGCTTGGAGTCCTTCTAAGGCTGAAGTTCATTCCTGCAGCTGAATTCTTTTGCCTCTTCTTTCAGGCTGCAGGGCCTGAGCATACAGTTTACTCTCTCAGGTGTTCCCTTGTCTGAGCGGGTTGCAGAATTCCCTGGAGTGGATATACCTACCCTATTTGCCGGTGTATAAGATGACTGGGTGTATAAGACGAGCCCCTAATTTTGCAGTTAAAACATAGGTTTAGGCCTATACTCGCTGTATCAGACAGAACGTTCCTGTGATGCATGTGCTGCATGTGTTGCTGTGCTCATGTACCACAGTGAGCCAATCACAGCAAGCAAAGGCTCAAAGGGTATACTGTAATAGACTTCCTCTCTGACTCTGGCCAATCTGAGCAGGCTTTTTACAGTGTAGATTCGGGTCCAGAACATTGTCTAATTTGCACGCATCAAAAGCCTGCTTGGATTGGTTGAGTTAGAGAGGCGGTCTGAGCAGCCTTGCAGTGATTGGTGCAGGATCGAGTTGGAAAATTCATTTTGTGGCAATATTCAGACAATTTTCGGTTAGCGGCATATTGAAACATTTTTCGGGATATATTTGGCGTATAAGACGACTCCTGATTTTTGGTTGACTTTTTCTTTGTTTCAAAAGTCGTCTTATACGCCAGAAAATACGGTAGGTGGGCTACTTAGTACTCAGTGCCCTGGGCTGCCTGCCAGAATTTAGGGCACATGGCAGGATTCCTTGCAGAATCTATTTGAGGTCTGAATAGTCTCATGTACAATGTGGTAGTTATAAAATTTTTAGTAGAAGAATAACATTTTACTTTATTTTAATTAAATATCTATTTATTTTAATTGAAAATTTAAAAACTGTCATTGTGAATTACAAAGTTACTTATGGTTGAATTCAGGTATACAATGTTCCTACATCAATCTTTTTATCAGTGTCCACTTCCCTCCACCAGCCAGCCTTTATGACAGGCACTTTTGGGTTGAATTTGGGGCACTATGTTTTACTGTACTATTACAAATAGGATTTCACTTCACCAACTTCTAGCATGACCATTCCTTCTACCATTTTAATTCTTTGTTATTCCTTTTCTCCTTCTCCTTGTTGTCATTAAGTTGATGTGAGTATATACCTATGTCTTCACACTCTTTTAGCCATAAACAATTAGAGACTGTATACCTCTTCATAGCACAAGGCATATCAATGATGACAGCACTGCTATTATTTCACACAATATGTGGGATTTATGACATCTTTTAAAGTGACATACTGATTGATGTTCTGATATTAGATTACATCAGTTCAATGGTAGAAGCAGGGAGATAAAAAGTCTTATACCATTCCAGGAGAGGAAAACAGTAACTTTGATAGGAATTTCATAGAATATTGGAGAATTAAAGGAATTAGGGAAATGATAGGAATTACAATATTAAGATATAATTGACTGAATTTTCTGTAATTTTTACTAGGATAATATATACCAGGTCCTATTTTCCTCCAGAATAGCAATGTGGGAGGTGGTTGTGTGAAGAAAAAACATTAAAGAGCATATTTTAGTTAAAAGTTTTGAATTTACATAACAACACTAACAATTATGTGACCTTTTTATGTGATCTTATTGTCATTTGGAAATATCTGATAACTGAAGTTATCATGATCAGAATATATTATATGGAATTCTGTATAGAAGAGCATTCTGAGGGAATATGAAGAATTCCAAAGAGCCATATATTAGCAATAGCAAAACCCAGACTTGTTTCAAGAGTCAATGTTGAATGCTATGTAAGTTAACATTTTCCTTTTATTCCAGCATGTTCTAGAAGTGCAAATTCCTCCAAAACCATTTGGTAATCATTTTAGTGAATTTTATATGTCAATTTGACAGGTATTTTCTGATATATCTGTGAATATGCTACTGTATGAGATTGTCCTTTGAATCAGTATACTCATTCAGCAATAGTAACTATCCTTTCCAGAAAATGTGAATGACTGTTATCCAAACTTTTGGTGGCTTAAATGGACAAGGCAAATTCATTTTTCTTCTTGCCTGCTGCCATCTTGAGTTGGGATATTGATTGTTCTTCTCTAACCCTTGGACTGGGTTTATTCTATTGGCTCTCCTCCAACCAGGCCTTCTAACCGAGACAGGAAGTAAGCAACCATCTAACTCTCCTGAATCTCTAAGTTGTGGAAAACAGCTCATAAGACTTCTTATATTTATTCAATGTGATCCAATTCCTCATAAAAAAATTAATCTCTTTTTCTTTTAGAAGCAATTGGTTCCATTTCTTTGGACAACCTTGACAAAAGTCCTTCAAGCTAGAAGAGATTTCAAATTGAAGTTACAATCATTTGATATTAAGTTTGATTCAGTAACAAATGCTTAAGTAAGAATTGTCATTGATGTAACTTTACATCCATGAATTTGTCTCTTTTGATGCCTTTCAAGTGGATGCACTATCAAATCCACATTTATCTTGACTCTACATGTTGTAATTCCTAGCTAAAATAATTATTCATAAATTTCTCTAATAGAGTACATACATCAGAGATCAGATTCTTACTTGGCCTGCAAAAATATCCCAGAAGTGAAGCTTTGTGATTGATAGTGATATAGTGGGAGGAGGGGGCAGGTAGCTTTGCCAAATATCCACAAATCACACCATTTTGGGCAACTAATCATTGCAAATGTGATGTATGATTCCATTGAGCACAGCTGCTAAATCCAAATAAATATTTGTTTATCAGCAAATGTTGACTGAGTGCTTACTGTATTCTAATACTTGTGCTGGTCTGAGGCCACAGCTGTAGTGAGGTAGTTAAGACAAGGCGTACATAAAATGATTGATTTTATTAAGGAGTACTTACTTACGGATAATGCTTAGACAGTGGGAAGGAAGAGAAGAACAGAAATTCCACAAACTAACAGTAGCAATTAGTCTCACAGAGGGTACCATTTGGCTTAATTCTGCAGGGGACAACCTGAGTGGTTAAGTCATAAATCAATCACAGTTGTCTTGGAATAAAGGAAATGTTACTCAATGGTGTATATTCTAAGGTACTTATGTCACTCCCATTCAATGAACCAAATGGATTTTAGAAGCCTAAAAAGGGTATTTATTTTTGACACTGGCAATAAGGTATGTCTAGATACCTGTGAGTAGTAACTTCTACTTGGTATATCACTCAGCTTCACTTATACTTTATATTAAATTGGCTCCAAATGCTAAGCACTATTGGCTAGTTTAGAGGTAATACCACAATATAAGGTGGAATGGGTGTGATCTAAGAAATTGCTCTCATCAGGCTAGAGCAATAATCTAATAGGTAAAGTACTTGCTTTGCATGTGGCTGACCTAGGTTTAATCCTTGGCATCCCATATGGTCCCCTGAGCACTGTCAGAAGTGAGTCATAAGAGCAGAGTCTAGAATAACCCTTGAGCACTGCTTGGTGTTTCCCCCAAAACAAGGGAAAAAACCTAAAACAATACAAAACCCAACAAATTGCAATAATCAAACTTCTTAGACCTTGTGACATATGGTGCCATATTGAGGGCTCAAACTTTCTCTCTGTTGATGAATGATTGGATACCCAATAACTTTGATCATTAGATAAGCTTTGGTCAGAGAAAAAGTTATGGGTCCTATAGTCTCTACAGAGACAGCGGAGTATATTGTGATATTCTAAGATGCCTAAAGATAGTATCTGGTATCTGCAGAATGAAAAATCTTATGCACAGATCATTAACCTATTGTCTGCTCTAGATACCGTTGAGTGGGCATTAACATAGAATATAAATATTAATAGACTCGGTGTCCATTTCAACAGATTTTCATTTGCTTTCCCACTAGGGTTTTCTTAATATTTTTTCTGGTAATCTAATCTTGCTGGTTTCAGTTCTTTGGAAAATGTCAACACTTTTGACATGCATAGGAGTTTGAATATATCGTTACCTTAGACCATTTCTTTTGTTACCAGTGTGGGTGTCAGGTATGTTATTTGAAGCTCTATCCCTTGAGATTATTTTTTTTCTAGTAGTATTTTTTTATTGTCAGTTGTTCATTTTTACTTTTAGTCGATATATTGAGCTATTTCATTTCTGAATCAGGGCTGGATTTCTCTTTTCAGCTGGTGTCAGAAATACCCAATGAGTCCAAGAAATATGTTTTTGTGCAATAGAGGCAGATGATGTAGGGATCTGGAATATCTGTTTGGAATAATAACTGGAAGTCTGGGACCATGTTTGGACCCATAGGTCTGCATTAACTCAAGGTCAATCTTGGATGTATTATTAAATTTTCTTAGCAGTAAGACCTTTGATGGGTATCAACATCCTGATCCTCATGGTTATTTGTTTATTAATTAATGTCCAGTGGTTTCCTAGTCAGTTGCCCCAAGAATCCAGTAAAAGATCAATTTTATTTTTTCAAATGGAGTATGTAACTTTTTGCTGCAAATGTCATAGCTGTGTTATAGATTGCTAAGAGTATGTGTTGAGATTTTCCATCTGAGACTTGCACTATATTTCAAAACTCATCTTTTCTGTAGATATCTTCAGTACCATGGATCTGTTGCTCATCAGACCCAAGTATGCCTAGTGACTAGTCGGTCACCCTGATATAAGGTAATGGATTTGACATCCAGAGAGACAGCCTTGTTGTGGATTTCAAGATCCTTATAAAAATAGATTTGACTAATTTTATTATTAGAATTTTTTTTGTTCACATTGAATAGTATTTGGGAGAGGAGAACCTGTGGTACCAGGGATTGCTCTCAGGGCCTTGTATATGCAAAGCATGAGAGATCCCACTTGAGCAAATACTTTTTTTTTTTGGAGGGGAGGGTCACACTTAGTGGTGCTCAGGGTTACTTCTGACTCTGCGCTCAGAAATTGCTCCTGGCAGGCTCGGGGGACCATCCAAGGTAAGCTGCATGCAAGGCAAATGCCCTACCACTGTGCTATCTCTCTGACCCTCTAGCAAATTCTTAAGTTAAATTGTGGGTTTGGCACAGAGATTGGCACACATCACAAAGAATGAGAGCAATCAGTGCTGGTGGGAATATGGAGAGAAAGGAACTCTTATCCACTTCTGGTGGGAATGCTGTCTAGTGCCAACTCTATGGAAAGCGATATGGAGATTCCTCCAAAAACTGGAAATTGAGCTCCCATTCAACCCAGCTATTATACTCCTAGGGACATACCCTAGGAATACAATAATTCAATAGTTGTTGTATTGTATATTTATTGCAGCACTATTCACAATAGCCAGGCCATGGAAACAACCAAGATGCCTTTCAACAGATGAATGGCTAAAGAAACTGCGGTACATATACACAATGGAATATTATGCAGCCATCAGGAGAGATGAAGTCATAAAATTTTCCTATACATGGATGTACATAGAGTTTATCATGCTGAGCGAAATAAGTCAGAGGGAGAGAGAGAGACGCAGAATAGTCTCACTCATCTATGGGTTTTAAGAAATATAAAAGTCATTTTTGCAACAATTCTTAGAGACAATGAGAGGAGGGCTGGAACTTCCAGCTCACTCCATGAAGCTCACCACAAAGAGTGGTGAGTGCAGTTATAGAAATAACTACACTGAGAACTACCATAACCATGTGAATAAATGAGGGAACTGGAAAGCCTGTCTAGAGTACAGGTGGGGTGGGATGGAGGGAGATTTGGGACATTGGTGGTGGGAATGTTTCACTGGTGAAGGGGGGGTGTTCTTTACATGACTGAAACCTAATCACAATCATATTTATAAACAAGATGTTTAAATAAAGAAAAAAAGAAAAAATTATGGGTTTGGTCATATACTTGTGTTTTGATGGATGCCTGCTGTGACAACTATGTACTTTGGCTCTGGTAATTAAATGTTGCTAACTGGCCTCTGCTCCTCCTACTTATGCCCTTCTCACTTGATGCAGAAAAGTCAGTTCTGTTCTATGACAGCAATCCTACTTTCAATTATGACTTTCTGAGAACAATCATAATTAGGTCTATTGATTATCCTGGGAGTCTTCTCTACCAGGACTTCTTTTAATAAAGGAATTCTTCTGGAATTTCCCACAGAACAAACTCTAGTAGAATTTCCCCCCTAATTTTTATTATAACACTAGGATTGACTCCAAGTTGACTCCAATAATCATTTTAGGCATTAAACAGCAATCCCATCACCAGTATGACTTTTGTTTTGTTTTGTTTTGTTTTGTTTTTGGGCCACGCCTGGCGGTGCTCAGGGGTTACTCCTGGCTGACTGCTCAGAAATAGCTCCTGGCAGGCACGGGGGACCATATGGGACACCGGGATTCGAACCAACCACCTTTGGTCCTGGATCGGCTGCTTGCAAAGCAAACACCGCTGTGCTATCTCTTCGGGCCCCAGTATGACTTTTCTTTCCCAATATCCCCCAATTTCCCATCCATCACCATAGCCTACATAGAGATACAGGCACATACAATTTTGCTTCATATTGTTATAACACAAAGGCAAATGAAATTATCAAAGCTTAAATCAACACAGGTCTTTCTGAAATGATTGCTCTATCTCTTCATGGTGTTATTAAAGTTAATGTCTAAGGATTACTGGGCTGTGGTTGGTGCTAGTTGAGCCTTCTATGTTAATATTTAGGCTCATTGAGATGGGCAGATTTCTATGTTAATTTTTCATCAAATTTCCTGTGATACTACTTGGTTGAGGCTACCATAAAGATATTTAGGTGTCAGTCCAGGATTTACAGATGTAAACCTAATTTGGTGGCTTGGCTATTTGATAAGGTTAAGTCTCAGAGCTAGGCCATTTATGTCAGATGGTGTATGGTGTAGTGTTAGGATGCTGTAGTTCATGCAGAAAGGAGAACCTCTTCTAAGAATACCACAGAGGTATCAGCCAGGAGCAGACTACCTGGGAAGTATCAGCAGTCTTTATTTTCTTTTGGAGCTTCCTGGAGGAGCTGGGCCACTATTTCCTCCAGTATGATGATGGCAGTGGGCAGAGCTTCTGGGTTTTCTGGTGGCAGGGTGGATATAGGGGGGCTTTGCCCACTCCCATTTCACAAGAAAAATACCCCAGAGTTTTAGCCCTGTAGTTTTATCTCACTTGAAAGGATTTAGCTGCTCATATTATTTGATTTCAGGGGCTGACCTGGGCCATTTCTGTCAGAGGGTGTAGGGTGTGGCTATTTTATTTCATGAAGAAAGGGGAATTTGTAGCAACTCCACAAATGGTGAGTGGTGAGTGTGGTTGGCACTGCTGAGAAGTTCACTCAAAGCTCTCTCCACTTTCTAAGAATGCTGCAGAGCTATCAGCCAGGACCAGATTACTGGAGAAGCATCAACAGCCATTTTCTTTTGGAGCATGGTGGAGGCACTGGGCCATTTTTCTGCACAGGCTCATCCAAGACTCCACTGCAAAGAGAACAGAGAATGTCTTAATATCTCCCTACAAACTGATTAAAACATATCCTATGTCTAATCACTGAATCCTAAATTCTTCCAAGTGTTGGGGTCAGGCTCCTTGATCACACATTTAATGCTTCTCTCTGCTTAGTGCCACATAGAGAGGCTCCCAGTGACACATTTCATTGGTTTTTCTCAGATGGAGTCTTCCTTCCTAGTGCTTAGATCCATTGCCAGGGGGATAAATGTAATGTCATAATTAGGAGAATTTTTTTTCCTGGAAGTGGGGAGTGGTCTAGATTCTCCAAATTCTGATCTGGTGGACCTGGGGCCACAATAGCCACCAGGTAGTCCCAGTGTCAGGTCCCAGCTTTCTGGGAAAGAAAAGGAGAGGGAAGAGCATCTTACCACTCATATAGACCTGAACCTAGCTCAAGGTCTAGTAGATTTTTACAAAACTAATATATAGCTAAATGGGCCACTGCTTTGAATTTGCTAATCTCTTTCTCAAAGTCTGCTAAGAAACTCTTATGAATAAAACAAATAAAATATCATAGGTCTGGTTTCAAGTATTCTATGTTGGGGGTTGACACAACTTGCACATTTGTTCTATGGCAAAAATTTTTTCTATATCCAGCAATATTATCTTTCCCTCCTTTTCCTCTTCTTTTCTTTTCCTCCTCTGTCCTTTTTCCTCCGCTTCCTTTTCCACATCTTCCTCATCTAATCAACTCTTTCTCCTCTTCCCTTTTCTTTACTTCTGCTTCCTTCTTCTCATCCTCCTTCTCTTCCTTCTTGCATTTTCATGCCCACTAGCTATGTCAACCTCAATATACGGGAAACATCTTTTTGTCACCGGACTAAAGTTATAGGTACAAGGTACTTTTGCCTGTGTTTATAGAGAACTAAAATATCTGGGAATAAATGGACTTCTCAGCAGTGGCAACCACACTCACCACTGACTTTGAGTTGCTACAAATACTTGCACTTTCTTACTTCCTGGACATGACAGGCCTGAGTAGTGTATACCTTGTCTCCTGATTTTCCTTGTAGGAATCAGTCTAGGTTGTTCTTCATGGGACTTTGTTTTTCACACTAACTTCCTCTATGTCATATTATGGGGATGATAATAATGACACAATAGAGAAAGATTTCCTTTCTAGAAGGAATATTATCTTTTGATATTATTAAGTAGCTTAGGCAGTAACACTTTACTGTTACTCTTATACATGAGCTTCAGTGTAGGATTTTAGACTTAAAATTTATATATGATTTCCCTCATTGTTTTTGTCTTTGTGCTACTTAAATAATGCTTTTTCATTGCTACATTAAAATATACTCATTAATAAAAATTTAGGAAAATACAAATAATTTTCTGCGTGTCTATTTTTAATATTTTATCTAATTTATTTTCTGTAGAAAAAATTCAAGCAATTTAGCAATAGCACAGTGGGTAGGAGGGTGTTTGCGGTTGATCCATAATCCATCCTGGAATCCTGTATGGTCCCATGTGCCTGTCAGGAGTGATTTCTGAGCACAAAGTCAGAAGCAACCCCTGAACATTGCTGAGTGTGGCCAAAAAAACAAAAACAAAAACAAAACAAAACAAAACAAAAAAAGAAATTTTTTTTTTTTTTTGGTTTTTGGGCCACACCCTGTGACGCTCAGGGGTTACTCCTGGCTATGCGCTCAGAAGTTGCTCCTGGCTTCTTGGGAGACCATATGGGACGCTGGGGGATCGAACCTTGGTCCGTCCTAGGCTAGCGCAGGCAAGGCAGGCACCTTACCTCCAGCGCCACCGCCCGGCCCCCAAAAAAAGAAATTTTAAGCAATTTAAATAGTTGTCATTATTCAAAAGAAATTTTACTAATTGAATCATTCAACAAAATTTTCCACAAAATTTATAAATATCTCTACCTATGTTATTTATCTATCATCTATTTATCATTTATATATTAATCCTATCTCTCTGTCTAATAGTGTTTTGTGGTATTGGCTGAACAACAACAAAATAGACAAAATACTTGTTCTTTATTAGAAGACCAAAGATATAAAACTAACAATATTTCTTTTTCTTTTGTTTTTTAGCCACACTTGGTGGTGCTCAGGGGTTACTCCAGCTATGCTCTCAGAAATTCTTCCTGGCAGGCTCAAGAGACCATATGGGAAGCCAGAGATCGAACTCAGGTTTGTCCCAGGTTGGCCACATGCAAGGCAAATGCCTTACCTCTGTGCTATCACTCTGGCCTCCAAATAACAATATCTCAAATGGAGGTCAATGCTACTGGAGACTCTATATAAAGTGTAAGGATATATGGAGTACGTTGTGCATGTGTGTATATGTAGACAGTGTTCATGTGCATGTGTGTAAGAGATATAGAGACAGAGTATTAATTATGGAGAGTGGGCAAGTTTTAGGGTCAGACTATAGTGAGAAGAGAGCTCAGGGAAAAATACTATGAAGAAGCAATAACAAGTACAAATAGCTTAAGACTAGAGTGTGTTTGATGGGTTCATAGAATAGCTAGGCATCTAGTGTAGGAATTGGAATTGCTGGCTCAAATGGAATAGGTCAGGAGAAAAGTTGAAATTATAGCAGTTGTGACCAAAGTGGAATCTGGGCAGCTGCATAACCAGAGTCTTGGAGACCATTTTAGTTTCTCTTTTATTCTAAGATTGTAGGTCATGGGAAAATTCGAAAGAGAGTAGTGTCATGATCTGACTCACATTTTAAAGGGCTCACTTCTACTGACTTATTAAAAAAATACTCTGGGGAACAGAGACAGAAATCATGGGCTGGTGATGAAAAGTGACAATAATCAAACTAAAACTAGGGAGATATTATCGAAATGATGAAAACGGGTTAAATGTGGAGAAAATGGTAATGGGATTTGCTGATACTTTTATCATTTAGATATGGACTTTATAATTTGTTAATAACATTTAATACTTAACTCATCTCTCATTGCCTCTGTTAACATAACAACTAAATATAGATTACATTAACATATGTAACATTAATAAGCATTGCACAATTATGCTATGTTTCTAATTTAGGGTATAAAATGCTCTTTAAGGGCAAATGAATTACTAAGAAAAATGCACACACTATAGGTTTTTCCATGGGCTGCTAATAGCTCATAGAAACAATTAAGCAAGCAAGCACAGTTTTAGTCATAGTGAGAGCTACCTCAAAAGTAAGATTTGTCTTTGTCTTTGATAAACAATTATAAACAGATTAATATGTATGACATCTGCATGTGGGGTGAAGATATACATAGGAGAAACATTCATGAAAAGCTCACTTGTGTGTGAATAGAAACCTATATGTACATAGTAATATGCTTGCACATATCTCTCTTTGTTTCTCAGTAATTTCTCTATTTTCTAAGTACAATAAGAATTCAGAAATTAGATAAAATGCTTTTGGATTAAAATTAATCACTGAAAGCTTTACCAAATAAATACTGTAGAGTTGCCTTTTAAGTAAAGGCAGCATATGTGGTGAGGAGATAGGACAATAAAAGAAGCTAGAAGTACAAATAGACAGAGCATAAAAGCTTGCCTGATGAATGAATGAATAGAAATAAAACGAGTCATTGTAAATTTCAGAGATAAATGTTTGTGTAAAAAGTGCTAGTATTTTTTGAAGTTAGTTTATGATTGATTTTTTTCTATCCTAAACTTTTTGAATAACTCAATGTTGTTTAATCTCTTTTGGACTTTAGATACTTTAAAATGTAATAAGTAGTAGAAAATATATATTGATACAAAATATTATGTTCAATTTAAGAAACTCATAGTAAATATTCTAGACTTAGAGAGTCTGTAGTACCTAGATTGCAGATTGTTCAGAATGTTTCATCACCACTTTAGCTCTATCATCAAGGAATTGGCATCAAACCCCAATATACCTTTTGTCCTGAAACATTCAGCCACTTTTCCAGGAATTTTACCAAAAAAGTACATCATACAACCAAATGAAAGTTACACGTTGGATTGACCCTGTGACCTTTAGATCAGTAGCTGTTTAAGTGCTGTAATTATTTCAGCAGTAAAGGCAAATATAATTTGGTGTTTACAAACTGCTTTGTTCCCTGTATAGAATGAGTGATGTGATTTGTTATCTATGCTAGATTAAGGATTTTTTAGAGCAATATGTTTATCTTAGAGTAAAGATGAGCAAGGACATTTGAGGTAAGTTTAGAAAAAAAAAAACATCTACTAACAATTTTAAAGAATAGATAAAATATAAAATTTAGCTTTGCTGCACCATGAAATTCTACAAGCAATCACTGGTAGTGTGGACTGTGAGGGCAGTAAGTCAAGGTTGTTTTTTCTCTAGTAAATTACATATCACCTATGAGCTATTTATTTATTTACCTATTTCAAGCTCATTATAATGCACCCTTTGTATAGCTTTCTGGGCACAGGTACAAAATAATAATGGCTTTTTAAGCTGTATGCTTTGGAAACACTCTGCAAGCAAGTAAATTCAGGAGAAATTGACATAGCTGAACTGGTAGTTGTTAGTAAGTGTGACTGACCTCTAAGTGTGTAAGTGTCACCAGAGCAAACCACTTTGTGAGCAGACTGAGATGAACAGCAATTATATCTTTCAGAATAGCAATCTTGGGGATGGTCATTTTCTCTCTCATTTTTAGGTTAAACACGGTGCTACATACTTTCAAAAGATACCTTGAGTTTGAAAAATTCCAGAGTATTCAAGTTTTCATGGCACTCTGCATAGGTATCCATATGGTAACCAGGTAAAATTGGTTTGAGCAAGACAAAGCAGTAGACTATACACAATTGACTCAACTTTTAGAACAAGGAAAAGGTACAGAGCAAATCCCAACATATACCCCAGAATTTGTTTAAAATGGTCTGAAACTAGGGTTTTAAATACTAGGTAGGTCTATTTTCTAGCTTAGGCTTTGCAATTTGCTAGAATTAATTTCTTGAACACTAGAAAATTGGCAAACTAACTAAGTGTTTGAATTATAAAACAATGTGATTCTATAAGGAAGGATGGAAAGGAGAATAAAGAGGAATAAAGGTGTAAGTTTTATGGTGAAGTATAAAATTGGAACTTTAGTAGTAAAATTAATGTAGTATATATACATGCTAAATTTTAATAATGTTCACCTAAAACTTAAAACATTTTATAATTCAATATAGCCTCAATAAATTAAAAAATATAATTAACTATTAAGGTAGAAAATAGCACAGCAGGTTGTATGTGGCTAATCAATTTTCATTATCCCAGATGGTCCTCCTGAGCATTGCCAAAAGTGATCCCTGAGCACAACCAGGAGAAAGCCTTGAGTACCACAGGGAAAGACCCAAAATATTCCTAAAAATAATTAATTTTTATACATATGTTTTCTAAAAATATATAAGTGGTATGATTCGTGGTTTATAGGTTAGAAGAAAGAAGAAATCTTGCATTTTGCAATTTTCTGCTAACTGAATTGGACAATTGAATGCTATGTAAGAATGAGGATGACACTTTTGCATCTGGTTTTGTGTTGCAACTACTATAACTAATATCTATTGCTTCTATTGCTTGGGGCTACCGTGTTTACCCAAGTAGTACATGAGTGGACATGTGTGCTAGGGTCAGGTCATGCCTGGCATAACAGACCCCTATTCTATATCACACCACTCTCAAGCATTCCTCTTTTTTTTGGGGGGGGGGAGGCACACTCAGCAGTGCTCAGGGGTTACTCCTGGTTCTACATTCAGAAATTGCTCCTGACAGGCTCAGGAGACCATATCAGGATCAAACTTGGTAGGTTCTGGGTCGGCTGTGTGCAAGGCAAACTCCCTACAGCTGTGCTATCTCACCAGCCTCACAAGTATATATATATATATATATATATATAATATTTTATAGTTCTACTCTTTCTCCCTTAATGTACAATATGAGAAATTAATTTCAACATCAAGTTGTACAATTTTTTTTGTACATGCATTCTGAATGTTCAGACAAATAGACTTCCAGAAGTGCTGACTGTTTTGCATCAGGACTGGACTATTTTTTCTTTTTAATTTTTATGCTTAATTCCCTATGAAATTTAATAATCTTTGTAAACTGTCCTAAATCCTATTGGAATTTATAAATCAGAGTCAAATATTTGACAAGGTATTTGTCAAATGCAATTGATTAGCCCTTTTTTGCAGTCTCCATTTGCTCTTTTTCTATTTTCTCATGGGAAAATATTTTATATGTCCCAGATCACCAAGGATTGTAAACTTTCTAATATAATTGCTGAATTTCTTAATAGTTATTCTATAGTTGTAGTTCTATACCAAATAGCATGGGAACCTGATTTCTATAAAAGATCATGACATTTTAACATTTTAGGAGAAGTATGAAATTGTTTCAATTGGTCAGCTTTCAAGGACTTTACTAAGACTTTAGGAAAACTTGAGTGCCCGGTTATTCCTTCTAGACATGCTTTGTAAGATGAATTTATTTTGTCTGCTGCTCTACTTATCTTGAGACCTCATTATCTGTGACTGTGCCATGGCTCTATGGCTTGGAGTCCTGAGGGAGATATTTTCACCCACCATAATATTATCTTCTCAGTTTTGAAAGTGGAATGTGAATCTCAAATTTATACTCATGTCTTCAATTTGTAAAAAGATACTGAATAGATAAAATGAAAAAATAAGGAGTGGATGAGAAAGTTCTGTTCTGGCTATAGCATGCTGTAAGTTTTGTGTGAGACTAAAATCACTGTGTTTAGGTGCTTATATATTCAAATAATGGAAAAGTTTGTTCATTTAAAAGCTTTTCAAATAATGATAGCCAATGGATAATTACAGGGAATACAGATAAAAGCAATAAAAGTTTCTGAAAAGATACCATTTGATGACTTATGAGTGTCAGCACTCAGCTAAAGGATGACTTGAGTTATTATAGACTATAAGCCAATGTGACGCATATAGATCCTTGTGCATGTGCAGGCTTAAATGCTTCTCTACTTTTCCCTTTTTCTCCTTAATTCCTTCTCTTTATTTCTTCTTTGAGTAAAGGTCATGCAAATAAATTATGGTTTGATGAAATTGGTTATTTTTCATATTTAAAACATTTACAAAAATTTTTTTTCACAGGCATTTGGGAAATCTAGAATATAATGTCCAAGAAATTTAGAAAGGAAAATGAAAACAAAGAAGAATCCTACTCAGACATTATACATTTTTTCATCCTACAGGTATTGTGGTCCTATAGCTTATGCTCAAACCACTGAAGAGTATCCATTTTATTGTTTTTCCTTGAGCAAGAATATGATCTGATTCCTAGGCTAATCTCTCAAGAGCACCTTTGTACATATTAGAATAATCAATAAATGATTCTAAGATAGTGATTAGAGTTCTGGAAGATTAGTTTGTGTATCCAAGCACTTGCCCAACGTATCTTGGTAATGTCTACATTCCCTGAGCTAATTCTGATAGCTCTATGGTTTGGAATTTGGGGCAAAAAAGGCCTAGAAGATGAATAGGTAGCCTATAAAATGCCTAAAACATTAGGGCCAGAACAGTAGTATAACAGGTTGGGTACATGTGACTGACCTGACCTAGGTTCCATTGTGCACCCCATAAAACTAGCACAGAGCCAGGAATAAGAACTGAATACAGCTAGGTGCATTCTCCCCACCCATTTCCAAAAATGTGCCAGGATGAATCTGAAAGGTCTATAGCTGAATCCTCAATGCTGCCTCAGAGCCCTTTCTCTGGGGATTCCCAGTGAGTCAACTATTTACAGATTAAGAGTAGTTTAACTATTAGCAAAGTGTCCCTTACCCCCAGGAGGGAGTTTTTATTTTCAATCTATTTTAAAAACTTTTATTAAGGGCAACCATGATTTACAAAGTTGAGTTTCAAAATATTTCAATATCAAGTGAACTTAAGGGAAGATTTCCTTTTGAGGTGGTTAATTGAGCCAAATATGGCTCTGATTTGGATTTATTCCTGGATCTCTGCTCAGGGATTTCTTCTGGCAGGGCTCAGGGGACCATTTTGGGTGCTGGGGATGGAACATGGGTAAGATTCCCTTTTATCTCTCTTTCTTTCTTTCTTTCTTTCTTTCTTTCTTTCTTTCTTTCTTTCTTTCTTTCTTTCTTTCTTTTCTTTCTTTATTCTTTCTTTCTTTCTTTCTTTCTTTCTTTCTTTCTTTCTTTTCTTTCTTTCTTTCTTTCTTTCTTTCTTTCTTTCTTTTCTTTCTTTCTTTTCTTTCTTTCTTTCTTTTCTTTCTTTCTTTCTTTTTTCTTTCTTTCTTTCTTT